>NW_027189433.1:0-199289 GCF_040958095.1 Procambarus clarkii | reverse complement strand
AACCACCACCTGCTGCCACACTCCACCACAATAACCACCACCTGCTGCCACACTCCACCACCATAACCACCACCTGCTGCCACACTCCACCACCATAACCACCACCTGCTGCCACACTCCCCTAGTATAAACACCACCTGCTGCCACACTCCACCCCCATAACCACCACCTGCTGCCACACTCCCCTAGTATAAACACCACCTGCTGCAACACTCCACCACCAAAACCACCACCTGCTGCCACACTCCACCACCATAACCACCACCTGCTGCCACACTCCACCACCATAACCACCACCTGCTGCCACACTCCACCACCATAACCACCACCTGTTGCCACACTCCACCACCATAACCATCACCTGCTGCCACACACCACCACCATAACCACCACCTGCTGCTAAACTCCACCACCATAACCACCACATGCTGCCACACTCCACCATCATAACCACCACATGCTGCCAAACTCCACCACCAAAACTACCACCTGCTACCACACTCCACCACCATAACCACCACCTGTTGCCGCACTCCACGACCATAACCACCATCTGCTGCCACACTCAACCACCATAACCACCATCTGCTGCCGCACTCCACCACCATAACCACCATCTGCTGCCACACTCAACCATCATAACCACCACCTGCTGCCACACTCCACCACCATAACCACCACCTGCTGCCACACTCCACCACCATAACCACCACCTGCTGCCACACTCCCCTAGTATAAACACCACCTGCTGCCACACTTCCACCACCAAAACCACCACCTGCTGCCACACTCCACCACCATAACCACCACCTGCTGCAACACTTCACCACCATAACCACTACCTGCTTCCACACTCCACCACCTGCTGCCACACTCCACCACAATAAAAACCACCTGCTTCCACACTCTACCACCTGCTGCCACACTCCACCACAATAACCACCCCCTGCGGCCACACTCCACCACCATAACCACCACCTGCTGCCACACTCCACCACCATAACTACCACCTTCTGCCACACTCCACCACCATAACCACCACCTGCAGCCATATTCCACCACTATAACCACCACCTGCTGCCACACTCCACCACCAAAACCACCACCAGCTGCCTCACTCCACCACCATAACAACCACCTGCTGCCACACTCCACCACCATAACCACCACCTGCTGCCACACTCCACCACCATAACCACCACCTGTTGCCACACTCCACCACCATAACCATCACCTGCTGCAACACACCACCACCATAACCACCACCTGCTGCCACACTCCACCACTATAAACACCACCTGCTGCCACACTCCACCACCAAAACCACCACCTGCTGCCACACTCCACCACCATAACCACCACCTGCTGCCGCACTCCACCATGATAACCACCACGTGCTGCCACATTCCACCACCAAAACCACCACCTGTTTCACACTCCACCACCATAACCACCACCTGCTGCCACACTCCACCACCATAGCCCCCACTTGCAGCCACACTCCACCACCATAACCACCACCTGCTGCCACGCTCCACCACCATAACCACCACCTGCTGCCACACTCCACCACCATAACCACCACCAGTAGCCACACTCCAACACCATAACCACCACCTGCTGCCACACTCCACCACCATAACCACCACCTGCTGCCACACTCCACCACCATAACCACCACCTGCTGCCACACTCCCCTAGTATAAACACCACCTGCTGCAACACTCCACCACCAAAACCACCACCTGCTGCCACACTCCACCACCATAACCACCACCTGCTGCCACACTCCACCACCATAACCACCACCTGCTGCCACACTCCACCACCATAACCACCACCTGCTGCCACACTCCCCTAGTATAAACACCACCTGCTGCCACACTCCACCCCCATAACCACCACCTGCTGCCACACTCCCCTAGTATAAACACCACCTGCTGCAACACTCCACCACCAAAACCACCACCTGCTGCCACACTCCACCACCATAACCACCACCTGCTGCCACACTCCACCACCATAACCACCACCTGCTGCCACACTCCACCACCATAACCACCACCTGCTGCCACACTCCACCACCATAACCACCACCTGTTGCCACACTCCACCACCATAACCATCACCTGCTGCCACACACCACCACCATAACCACCACCTGCTGCTAAACTCCACCACCATAACCACCACATGCTGCCACATTCCACCATCATAACCACCACATGCTGCCAAACACCACCACCAAAACTACCACCTGCTACCACACTCCACCACCATAACCACTACCTGTTGCCGCACTCCACCACCATAACCACCATCTGCTGCCACACTCAACCACCATAACCACCACCTGCTGCCGCACTCCACCACCATAACCACCATCTGCTGCCACACTCAACCATCATAACCACCACCTGCTGCCACACTCCACCACCATAACAACCACCTGCTGCCACACTCCACCACCATAACCACCACCTGCTGCCACACTCCACCACTATAACCACCACCTGCTGCCACACTCCACCACCATAACCACCACCTGCTGTCGCACTCCACAATGATAACCACCACCTGCTGCCACATTCCACCACCAAAACCACCACCTGTTTCACACTCCACCACCATAACCACCACTTGCTGCCACACTCCACCACCATAACCACCACCTGCTTCCAAACTCCACCACCATAATTACCACTTGCTGCCACACTCCACCACCGTATTTACCACCTGCTGCTACACTCCACCATCATAACCACCACCTGCTGCCGCACTCCACAATGATAACCACCACCTGCTGCCACATTCCACCACCAAAACCACCACCTGTTTCACACTCCACCACCATAACCACCACTTGCTGCCACACTCCACCACCATAACCACCACCTGCTTCCACACTCCACCACCATAATTACCACTTGCTGCCACACTCCACCACCGTAACTACCACCTGCTGCTACACTCCACCACCATAACCACCACCTGCTGCCACACTCCCCTAGTATAAACACCACCTGCTGCCACACTCCACCACCAAAACCACCACCTGCTGCCACATTCCACCACTATAACCACCACCTGCTGCCACACTCCACCACCATAACCACCACCTGCTGCAACACTTCACCACCATAACCACCACCTGCTTCCACATTCCACCACCTGCTGCCACACTCCACCACAACAAAAACTACCTGCTTCCACACTCTACCACCTGCTGCCACATTCCACCACAATAACCACCCCCTGCGGCCACACTCCACCACCATAACCACCACCTGCTGCCACACTCCACCACCATAACTACCACCTCCTGCCACACTCCACCACCATAACCACCACCTGCAGCCATACTCCACCACTATAACCACCACCTGCTGCCACACTCCACCACCAAAACAACCACCTGCTGCCTCACTCCACCACCATAACCACCACCTGCTGCCACACTCCCCTAGTATAAACACCACCTGCTGCCACACTCCACCACCAAAACCACCACCTGCTGCCACACTCCACCACTATAACCACCACCTGCTGCCACACTCCACCACCATAACCACCACCTGCTGCAACACTTCACCACCATAACCACCACCTGCTTCCACATTCCACCACCTGCTGCCACACTCCACCACAACAAAAACTACCTGCTTCCACACTCTACCACCTGCTGCCACGCTCCACCACAATAACCACCACATGCTGCCACACTCCACCACCATAACCACCACCTGCTTCCAAACTCCACCACCATAATTACCACTTGCTGCCACACTCCACCACTGTAACTACCACCTGCTGCTACACTCCACCATCATAACCACCACCTGCTGGCGCACTCCACAATGATAACCACCACCTGCAGCCACATTCCACCACCAAAACCACCACCTGTTTCACACTCCACCACCATAACCACCACTTGCTGCCACACTCCACCACCATAACCACCACCTGCTTCCACACTCCACCACCATAATTACCACTTGCTGCCACACTCCACCACCGTAACTACCACCTGCTGCTACACTCCACCACCATAACCACCACCTGCTGCCACACTCCCCTAGTATAAACACCACCTGCTGCCACACTCCACCACCAAAACCACCACCTGCTGCCACACTCCACCACTATAACCACCACCTGCTGCCACACTCCACCACCATAACCACCACCTGCTGCAACACTTCACCACCATAACCACCACCTGCTTCCACATTCCACCACCTGCTGCCACACTCCACCACAACAAAAACTACCTGCTTCCACACTCTACCACCTGCTGCCATACTCCACCACAATAACCACCCCCTGCGGCCACACTCCACCACCATAACCACCACCTGCTGCCACACTCCACCACCATAACTACCACCTCCTGCCACACTCCACCACCATAACCACCACCTGCAGCCATACTCCACCACTATAACCACCACCTGCTGCCACACTCCACCACCAAAACAACCACCTGCTGCCTCACTCCACCACCATAACCACCACCTGCTGCCACACTCCACCACCATAACCACCACCTACTGCCACACTCCACCACCATAACAACCACCTGCTGCCACACTCCACCACCATAACCACCACCTGCTGCCACACTCCACCACTATAAACACCACCTGCTGCCACACTCCACCACTAAAACCACCCCCTGCTGCCACACTCCACCACTATAACCATCACCTGCTGCCGCACTCCACCATGATAACCACCACCTGCTGCCACACTCCACCACCATAACCACCACCTGCTGCCACACTCCACCACAATAAACACCACCTGCTGCCACACTCCACCACCAAAACCACCACCTGCTGCCACACTCCACCACCATAACCTCCACCTGCTGCCGCACTCCACTATGATAACCACCACCTGCTGCCACATTCCACCACCAAAACCACCACCTGTTTCACACTCCACCACCATAACCACCACTTGCTGCCACACTCCACCACCATAACCACCACCTGCTGCCGCACTCCACCGTGATAACCACCACCTGCTGCCACATTCCACCACCAAAACCACCACTTGTTACACACTCCACCACCATAACCACCACCTGTTTCACACTCCACCACCATAACCACCACCTGCTGCCACACTCCACCACCACCACCTGCTGCCACACTTCACCACCATAACCACCACCTGCTGCCACACTCCACCACCATGAACACCACCTACTGCCACACTCGACCACCATAGCCACCACTTGCAGCCACACTCCACCACCATAACCACCACCTGCTGCCGCACTCCACCATGATAACCACCAGCTGCTGCCACATTCCACCACCAAAACCACCACCTGTTTCACACTCCACCACCATAACCACCACCTGCTGCCACACTCCACCACCATAACCACCACCTGCTGCCACACTCCCCTAGTATAAACACCACCTGCTGCCACACTCCACCACCAAAACCACCACCTGCTGCCACACTCCACCACTATAACCACCACCTGCTGCCACACTCCACCACCATAACCACCACCTGCTGCAACACTTCACCACCATAACCACCACCTGCTTCCACATTCCACCACCTGCTGCCACACTCCACCACAACAAAAACTACCTGCTTCCACACTCTACCACCTGCTGCCACACTCCACCACAGTAACCACCCCCTGCGGCCACACTCCACCACCATAACCACCACCTGCTGCCACACTCCACCACCATAACTACCACCTCCTGCCACACTGCACCACCATAACAACCACCTGCAGCCATACTCCACCACTATAACCACCACCTGCTGCCACACTCCACCACCAAAACAACCACCTGCTGCCTCACTCCACCACCATAACCACCACCTGCTGCCACACTCCACCACCATAACCACCACCTGCTGCCACACTCCACCACCATAACAACCACCTGCTGCCACACTCCACCACCATAACCACCACCTGCTGCCACACTCCACCACTATAAACACCACCTGCTGCCACACTCCACCACCAAAACCACCCCCTGCTGCCACACTCCACCACCATAACCATCACCTGCTGCCGCACTCCACCATGATAACCACCACCTGCTGCCACACTCCACCACCATAACCACCACCTGCTGCCACACTCCACCACTATAAACACCACCTGCTCCCACACTCCACCACCAAAACCACCACCTGCTGCCACACTCCACCACCATAACCACCACCTGCTGCCGCACTCCACCATGATAACCACCACCTGCTGCCACATTCCACCACCAAAACCACCACCTGTTTCACACTCCACCACCATAACCACCACTTGCTGCCACACTCCACCACCATAACCACCACCTGCTGCCGCACTCCACCGTGATAACCACCACCTGCTGCCACATTCCACCACCAAAACCACCACTTGTTTCACACCCCACCACCATAACCACCACCTGTTTCACACTCCACCACCATAACCACCACCTGCTGCCACACTCCACCACCACCACCTGCTGCCACACTTCACCACCATAACCACCACCTGCTGCCACACTCCACCACCATGAACACCACCTACTGCCACACTCGACCACCATAACCACCACCTGCAGCCATACTCCACCACTATAACCACCACCTGCTGCCACACTCCACCATGAAAACCACCACGTGCAGCCACATTCCACCACCAAAACCACCACCTGTTTCACACTCCACCACCATAACCACCACCTGCTGCCACACTCCACCACCATAGCCCCCACTTGCAGCCACACTCCACCACCATAACCACCACCTGCTGCCACGCTCCACCACCATAACCACCACCTGCTGCCACACTCCACCACCATAACCACCCCCAGTAGCCACACTCCAACACCATAACCACCACCTGCTGCCACACTCCACCACCATAACCACCACCTGCTGCCACACTCCACCACAATAACCACCACCTGCTGCCACACTCCACCACCATAACCACCACCTGCTGCCACACTCCACCACCATAACCACCACCTGCTGCCACACTCCCCTAGTATAAACACCACCTGCTGCCACACTCCACCCCCATAACCACCACCTGCTGCCACACTCCCCTAGTATAAACACCACCTGCTGCAACACTCCACCACCAAAACCACCACCTGCTGCCACACTCCACCACCATAACCACCACCTGCTGCCACACTCCACCACCATAACCACCACCTGCTGCCACACTCCACCACCATAACCACCACCTGTTGCCACACTCCACCACCATAACCATCACCTGCTGCCACACACCACCACCATAACCACCACCTGCTGCTAAACTCCACCACCATAACCACCACATGCTGCCACACTCCACCATCATAACCACCACATGCTGCCAAACTCCACCACCAAAACTACCACCTGCTACCACACTCCACCACCATAACCACCACCTGTTGCCGCACTCCACGACCATAACCACCATCTGCTGCCACACTCAACCACCATAACCACCATCTGCTGCCGCACTCCACCACCATAACCACCATCTGCTGCCACACTCAACCATCATAACCACCACCTGCTGCCACACTCCACCACCATAACCACCACCTGCTGCCACACTCCACCACCATAATCACCACCTGCTGCCACACTCCCCTAGTATAAACACCACCTGCTGCCACACTTCCACCACCAAAACTACCACCTGCTGCCACACTCCACCACCATAACCACCACCTGCTGCAACACTTCACCACCATAACCACTACCTGCTTCCACACTCCACCACCTGCTGCCACACTCCACCACAATAAAAACCACCTGCTTCCACACTCTACCACCTGCTGCCACACTCCACCACAATAACCACCCCCTGCGGCCACACTCCACCACCATAACCACCACCTGCTGCCACACTCCACCACCATAACTACCACCTTCTGCCACACTCCACCACCATAACCACCACCTGCAGCCATACTCCACCACTATAACCACCACCTGCTGCCACACTCCACCACCAAAACCACCACCAGCTGCCTCACTCCACCACCATAACAACCACCTGCTGCCACACTCCACCACCATAACCACCACCTGCTGCCACACTCCACCACCATAACCACCACCTGTTGCCACACTCCACCACCATAACCATCACCTGCTGCAACACACCACCACCATAACCACCACCTGCTGCCACACTCCACCACTATAAACACCACCTGCTGCCACACTCCACCACCAAAACCACCACCTGCTGCCACACTCCACCACCATAACCACCACCTGCTGCCGCACTCCACCATGATAACCACCACGTGCTGCCACATTCCACCACCAAAACCACCACCTGTTTCACACTCCACCACCATAACCACCACCTGCTGCCACACTCCACCACCATAGCCCCCACTTGCAGCCACACTCCACCACCATAACCACCACCTGCTGCCACACTCCACCACCATAACCACCACCAGTAGCCACACTCCAACACCATAACCACCACCTGCTGCCACACTCCACCACCATAACCACCACCTGCTGCCACACTCCACCACCATAACCACCACCTGCTGCCACACTCCCCTAGTATAAACACCACCTGCTGCAACACTCCACCACCAAAACCACCACCTGCTGCCACACTCCACCACCATAACCACCACCTGCTCCCACACTCCACCACCATAACCACCACCTGCTGCCACACTCCACCACCATAACCACCACCTGCTGCCACACTCCCCTAGTATAAACACCACCTGCTGCCACACTCCACCCCCATAACCACCACCTGCTGCCACACTCCCCTAGTATAAACACCACCTGCTGCAACACTCCACCACCAAAACCACCACCTGCTGCCACACTCCACCACCATAACCACCACCTGCTGCCACACTCCACCACCATAACCACCACCTGCTGCCACACTCCACCACCATAACCACCACCTGCTGCCACACTCCACCACCATAACCACCACCTGTTGCCACACTCCACCACCATAACCATCACCTGCTGCCACACACCACCACCATAACCACCACCTGCTGCTAAACTCCACCACCATAACCACCACATGCTGCCACACTCCACCATCATAACCACCACATGCTGCCAAACTCCACCACCAAAACTACCACCTGCTACCACACTCCACCACCATAACCACCACCTGTTGCCGCACTCCACCACCATAACCACCATCTGCTGCCACACTCAACCACCATAACCACCACCTGCTGCCGCACTCCACCACCATAACCACCATCTGCTGCCACACTCAACCATCATAACCACCACCTGCTGCCACACTCCACCACCATAACAACCACCTGCTGCCACACTCCACCACCATAACCACCACCTGCTGCCACACTCCCCTAGTATAAACACCACCTGCTGCCACACTTCCACCACCAAAACCACCACCTGCTGCCACACTCCACCACCATAACCACCACCTGCTGCAACACTTCACCACCATAACCACTACCTGTTTCCACACTCCACCACCTGCTGCCACACTCCACCACAATAAAAACCACCTGCTTCCACACTCTACCACCTGCTGCCACACTCCACCACAATAACCACCCCCTGCGGCCACACTCCACCACCATAACCACCACCTGCTGCCACACTCCACCACCATAACTACCACCTTCTGCCACACTCCATCACCATAACCACCACCTGCAGCCATACTCCACCACTATAACCACCACCTGCTGCCACACTCCACCACCAAAACCACCACCAGCTGCCTCACTCCACCACCATAACAACCACCTGCTGCCACACTCCACCACCATAACCACCACCTGCTGCCACGCTCCACCACCATAACCACCACCTGCTGCCACACTCCACCACCATAACCACCCCCAGTAGCCACACTCCAACACCATAACCACCACCTGCTGCCACACTCCACCACCATAACCACCACCTGCTGCCACACTCCACCACAATAACCACCACCTGCTGCCACACTCCACCACTATAACCACCACCTGCTGCCACACTCCACCACCATAACCACCACCTGCTGCCACACTCCCCTAGTATAAACACCACCTGCTGCCACACTCCACCCCCATAACCACCACCTGCTGCCACACTCCCCTAGTATAAACACCACCTGCTGCAACACTCCACCACCAAAACCACCACCTGCTGCCACACTCCACCACCATAACCACCACCTGCTGCCACACTCCACCACCATAACCACCACCTGCTGCCACACTCCACCACCATAACCACCACCTGTTGCCACACTCCACCACCATAACCATCACCTGCTGCCACACACCACCACCATAACCACCACCTGCTGCTAAACTCCACCACCATAACCACCACATGCTGCCACACTCCACCATCATAACCACCACATGCTGCCAAACTCCACCACCAAAACTACCACCTGCTACCACACTCCACCACCATAACCACCACCTGTTGCCGCACTCCACGACCATAACCACCATCTGCTGCCACACTCAACCACCATAACCACCATCTGCTGCCGCACTCCACCACCATAACCACCATCTGCTGCCACACTCAACCATCATAACCACCACCTGCTGCCACACTCCACCACCATAACCACCACCTGCTGCCACACTCCACCACCATAATCACCACCTGCTGCCACACTCCCCTAGTTAAACACCACCTGCTGCCACACTTCCACCACCAAAACCACCACCTGCTGCCACACTCCACCACCATAACCACCACCTGCTGCAACACTTCACCACCATAACCACTACCTGCTTCCACACTCCACCACCTGCTGCCACACTCCACCACAGTAAAAACCACCTGCTTCCACACTCTACCACCTGCTGCCACACTCCACCACAATAACCACCCCCTGCGGCCACACTCCACCACCATAACCACCACCTGCTGCCACACTCCACCACCATAACTACCACCTTCTGCCACACTCCACCACCATAACCACCACCTGCAGCCATACTCCACCACTATAACCACCACCTGCTGCCACACTCCACCACCAAAACCACCACCAGCTGCCTCACTCCACCACCATAACAACCACCTGCTGCCACACTCCACCACCATAACCACCACCTGCTGCCACACTCCACCACCATAACCACCACCTGTTGCCACACTCCACCACCATAACCATCACCTGCTGCAACACACCACCACCATAACCACCACCTGCTGCCACACTTCACCACTATAAACACCACCTGCTGCCACACTCCACCACCAAAACCACCACCTGCTGCCACACTCCACCACCATAACCACCACCTGCTGCCGCACTCCACCATGATAACCACCACGTGCTGCCACATTCCACCACCAAAACCACCACCTGTTTCACACTCCACCACCATAACCACCACCTGCTGCCACACTCCACCACCATAGCCCCCACTTGCAGCCACACTCCACCACCATAACCACCACCTGCTGCCACGCTCCACCACCATAACCACCACCTGCTGCCACACTCCACCACCATAACCACCACCAGTAGCCACACTCCAACACCATAACCACCACCTGCTGCCACACTCCACCACCATAACCACCACCTGCTGCCACACTCCACCACCATAACCACCACCTGCTGCCTCACTCCACCACCATAACCACCACCTGCTGCCACTCTCCACCACCATAACCACCACCTGCTGCCACACTCCACCACCATAACCACCACCTGCTGCCACACTCCACCACCATAACCACCACCTGCGGCCACACCCCAAAACCACCACCACCACCTGCTGCCCCACTCCACCACCATAACCACCACCTGCTGCCATACTCCATCACAATAACCACCACCTGCTGCCACACTCCACCACTTTAACCACCGCCTGATGCCACACTCCACCACCATAACTACCACCTGCTGCCACACTCCACCACCATAACCACCACCTGCTGCCACACTCCACCACCAAAACCACCACCTGCTGCCTCACTCCACCACCATAACCACCACCTGCTGCTACACTCCACCACCATAACCACCACCTGCTGCTACACTCCACCACCATAACCACCAACTGCTGCCACACTCCACCACCATAATCCCCACCTGCTTCCACACTCCACCACTGTAACCACCACCTGCTGCCACACTCCACCACCAAAACCACCACCTGCTGCTTTACTCCACCACCATAACCACCACCTGCTGCCACACTCCACCACTATAACCACCACCTGCTGCCACACTCCACCACCATAACCACCACCTGCTGCCAAACTCCACCACCAAAACCACCACCTGCGGCCACACCCCACCACCACCACCACCACCTGCTGCCCCACTCCACCACCATAACCACCACCTGCTGCCATACTCCATCACAATAACCACCACCTGCTGCCATACTCCATCACAATAACCACCACATGCTGCCTAACTCCACCACCAAAACCACCACTTGCTGCCACACTCCATCACCACCACCACCACCATTTGCTGCCACACTCCAAAACCATAACCACCACCTGCTGCCACACTCCACCACCACCACCTGCTGCCACACTCCACAACCACCACCTGCTACCACACTCCACCACCATAACCACAACCTGCTGCCACACTCCACCACCATAACCAACAACTGCTGCCACACTCCACCACCACCACCTGCTGCTAAACTTCACCACCATAACCACCACCTGCTACTAAACTCCACCACCACCACCACCTGCTGCCCCACTCCACCACCATAACCACCACCTGCTGCCATACTCCACCACAATAACCACCACCTGCTGCCACACTCCACCACGTTAACCACCACCTGATGCCACACTCCACCACCATAACCACCACCTACTGCCACACTCCATCACCACCACCACGACCACCTGCTGCCTCACTCCACCACCATAACCACCACCTGCTGCCACACTCCACCACCACCACCTGCTGCCACACGCCACCACAACCACCACCACCTGCTACCACACTCCACCACCATAACCACAACCTGTTGCCACACTCCACCACCATAACCACCACCTGCTGCCACACCCCACCACCACCACCACCTGCTGCCCCACTCCACCACCTTAACCACCACCTGCTTCCAAACTCCACCACAATAACCACCACCTGCTGCCACACTCAATTTCCTTAACCACTACCTGCTGCAACACTCCACCACCATAACCTCCACCTGCTGCCACACTCCACCACCATTACCACCACCTGCTGCCACACTCCACCACCAAAACCACCACCAGCTGCCTCACTCCACCACCATAACCACCACCTGCTGCCACACTCCACCACCATAACCACAACCTGCTGCCACACTCCACCACCATAATCACCACTTGCTTCCATACTCCACCACTGTAACCACCACCTGCTGTCACACTCCACCACCATAACCACCACCTGCTGCCACATTCCACCACCATAGCCACCACTAGCAGCCACACTCCACTACCATAACCACCACCTGCTGCCACACTCCACCACCATAACCACCACATGCAGCCACACTCCACCACTGTAACCACCATCTGCTGCCACACTCAACCACCATAACCACCACCTGCCGCCACACTCCACCACCATAACCACCAACGGCTGCCAAACTCCACCACCTGCTGCAAAACCCCACCAATATAACCACCACCTGCTGCTACTCTCCACCACCATACCCACAACCTGCTGCCACACTCCACCACCAAAACCACCACCTGCTGCCACACTCCACCACCATTACCACCACCTGCTGCCACACCCCACCACCACCACTTGCTGCCACACTCCACCACCACCACCTGCTAACACACACCACCACCATCCCCACAACCTGCTGCCACACTCCACCAGCATAACCAACACCTGCTGCCACACTCCACCACCACCACCACCAACTGCTGCCCCACTCCCCCACTATAACCACCACCTGCTCCTAAACTCCACCACCATAACCACCACCTGCTGCTTCACTACACCACCATAACCACCACCTGCTGCCACATTCCACCACCTGCTGCCACAGTCCACCACCATACCCACCACCTGCGGTCACACTCCACCACTATAACACCCACTTGCTGCCACACTCCACCACCAAAACTACCACCTGCTGCCACACTCCACCACCATAAACACCACCTGCTGCCAGACTCGACCACCATAGCCACCACTTGTAGCCACACTCCACCACCATAACCACCACTTGCTGCCACACTCCACCACCATAACCACCACCTGCTGCCACACTCCACCACCATAACCACCACCTGCTGCCACACTCCACCACCATAACCACCACCTGCTGCCACACTTCACCACCATAGCCACCACTTGCAGCCAACCTCCATTACCATAACCACCACCTGCTGCCACACTCCACCACCATAACCATCACCTGCTGCCACACCCCACCACCATAACCACCACCTGCTGCTAAACTCTACCACCATAACCACCACCTGCTGCCACATTCCACCACCATAACCACCACATGCAGCCACACTCCACCACTGAAACCACCATCTGCTGCCACACTCAACCACCATAACCACCACCTGCCGCCACACTCCACCACCATAACCACCAACTGCTGCCACACTCCACCACCATAACCACCACCTGCTGCAAAACCCCACCACCATAACCACCATCTGCTGCTAAACTCCACCACCATACCCACCACCTGCTGCCACACTCCACCACCATACCCACCACCTACTGCCACACTCCACCGCCATAACCGCCACCTGCTGCCACACTCCACCACCACCACCTGCTGCCACACTCCACCACCACCACCTGCTAACACACACCACCACCATAACCACCACCTGCTGCCACACTCCACCATTACCACCTGCTGCCACACTCCACCACCACCACCTGCTGCCACACTCCACCACCACCACCTGCTGCCCCACTCCCCCACCATAACCACCACCTGCTGCTAAAGTCCACCACCATAACCACCACCTGCTGCTTCACTCCACCACCATAACCACCACCTGCTGCCACACTCCACCACCACCACATGCTGCCACACGCCACCACCACCATCACCACATGCTACCACACTACACCACCACAACCACAACCTGCTACCACACTCCACCACCATAACCACCACCTGCTGCCACACTCCACCACCACCACCTGCTGCCCCACTCCACCACCATAACCATCACCTGCTGCCATACTCCACCACAATAACCACCACCTGCTGCCACACTTCACCACCACCACCTGCTGCCACACGCCACCACCACCACCACCACCACCACCTGCTACCACACTCCACCACCATAACCACAACCTGCTGCCACACTCCAACACCATAACCACCACCTGCTGCCACACTCCACCGCCATAACCAACACCTGCTGCCATACTCCACCACAATAACCACCACCTGCTGCCACACTCCACCACGTTAACCACCACCTGATGCCACACTCCACCATTATAACCACCACCTGCTGCCACACTCCACCACCATAATTACCACCTGCTGCCACACTCCACCACCAAAACCACCACCTGCTGCCTCACTCCACCACCATAACCACCACCTGCTGCCACACTCCACCACCATAACCACCACCTGCTGCCACACTCCACCACCATAACCACCACCTGCTGCCACACTCCACCACCACCACCTGCTGCCCCACTCCACCACCATAACCACCACCTGCTGCCATACACCACAATAACCACCACCTGCTGCCACACTCCACCACGTTAACCACCACCTGAGTAGTAGGGATGGCGCCGCACAGACGAATTTTTTTTTCTGGGTGAAAATTCGTTTCTGTGAGCCAGGGTTTTCAGGTAAATTTAGAAATTCGTGTCTGTGAGCCAGGGTTTTCAGGTAAATTTAGAAATTCGTGTTTGTGAGCCAGGGTTTTTCAGGCAAATTTGGGCAGTCACATATTTGGAATTAGGGAATTCTTATGAGAAAGATAGTTTCCGAGAATTTAGAAGTTTGTTAAAAGTTCTTGTGCTGAAAATAAGTTCATACAACTTTGTTAAAGTTCTTATGGGAGAAATTCAAATTCGTGTTTAAGAGCCAGCATTTCAAGGAGAACTCTACGGACATATTTTACCTGTTTTCAACTTACAAAAATCGTCTATGTAAGCCATAGTTTTTCAGGTAAATTTAGAAAATCACCTGTGCGGGCCGGGGTTTTCAGGTCGCGTACCTCACACCCCCTCCCTCCTCCCTTACCTCGCAATCTCTCGCGTCACCTGTATTTACCTTAGGCCCTGCCAGCCAGACGCTTCTTGTAGGTCGCCTCTTATCATATCTTATCTTATCTTCTCCATAATAATATCTGGACCGTCCCTCTCTCTCTCTCTCTCTCTCCTCCTATTTCCTTACAGCTATTTTCAGAGTTTCAAATAATCATAGAAGTTTATTTATATGTTTATGACCGAATTTGTAAAAAGACCATTTACAGAGAATATTGTCTTAGATGTTTTGTTAAGGAAAACAGACAACTTAGCCATAACATTTAGTTTTATATCCATTTACGGCTATTTCACCTGTAAAGACCAAAATTGAACAGAGCCCAGTTTTTAGCTCATATTTCATCAGAGTCCAATTATCAGCAGAAATTCGCCAGAGTCTACTTTGAGAGCAAAATTAGTCAGAGACAGTTTTTAGCTCAAATTTCATCAGAGTCCAATTATCAACAGAAATTCGCCAGAGTCTACTTTGAGAGCAAAATTCGTCAGAGACAGTTTTAAGCTCATTTTTCATCAGAGTCCAATTATCAACATAAATTCGCCAGAGTCTACTTTGCTAGCAAAATTAGTCAGAGACAGTTTTTAGCTCATATTTCATCAGAGTCCAATTATCAACAGAAATTCGCCAGAGTCTACTTTGAGAGCAAAATTAGTCAGAGACAGTTTTAAGCCCAAATTTCATCAGAGTCCAATTATTAACAGAAATTCGCCAGAGTATACTTTGAGAGCAAATTTCATCAGTGTCCTGTAATCTGTGAAAATTTGACAGAGTCCATTTTATACCCAATTTTCGTCAGAGTCTAGTTTATACTCAAATTCGCCAGAGTCTACTTTAATAGCAAAATTCATCAGAGTCCAGTTTTCTAGCAAAATTCATCAGAGTCCAGTTATACCAAAAATTCGCCAGAGTCTACTTTGTGATAAATATTCAGAGTCCAGTTCATGATCGAAATTCATCAGAGTTCCAATTGAAGACCCAAATTTGGCAAAGACCACATTTTCGCTACTAGCAGTCCAATCCCCCTGAAATTTTAAACAGTCATATTTCAGACATAGTAAATAGGATCCAAACAATTATCGAGCTCCAGCTCTCGTCCTCCACCTTAGTTCATTTATATAAGATCGTTAGTAACAGACCAATTTTCCCGAAATTTAAAGCAGACATACTTCAAAGTTAGTAAATAAAATCAAGTAAGTTATCGAGCTCCAGCTCTCGTCCCCACCTTAGTTCTCTTTCGTATCTTTGTAAATAACCCATCAATTTCCCTGAAATTTTTACCCTCTGTATTTCAGACATAGTAAATATGAAGGAACAATTATAAAACTCTAGCTCTTGTCCTCTGTCCAAGCTCACTTTTGTAAATTCATTAATCTCAGTCCAAATCCCCCTGAGATTTAAACACCCAACTACATTTTCAGACATAGTAAATAAAAACCAGTTCAGTTATCAAGTTTCAACTCTTGTCCCTCCCAGCTTAGTTCATTTTGTACAAGTTCTTTATTTTCCAACTAAATCACCCTGAGATTTAAGATCACCTTATTTCTAACGTAGTAAAATTAATCTGGACATTAGCCAAGCTCCATTTCCTCAGCCTTAGATCATCAGACATAAATATATTCGATCAAGTCCGTCTCCAGCCTAACTCTTATCCGAGTACACACATAACCCCAACCTGTGTAATTATCTATCACCCCCTCCCACCTTCCTCCATCTCATCTCACCTTACCCTTTCCCTCCCTTACCTTCTCATCCCCAACTTATCCAAACCTTCAATAATCGTACTGTATTTGCATATTTTCTCTTTATTCACTGTGTTCTTCGTATTCTCATCCGTGTTCACTCCATGTTCTTCAAATGTTCACAGTCCCATTCAGTTCATATTTTCACAAGTATCTCCATTTTTTCTGTAATCTTTCTCTTAGTCTCATTATGTTCTCTACAAATTCTAGTCATATTTTCTATGTTTTCATGTTCATCACATGTTCTCTTTACAACTTTCATACTCAATATTCATGCTAACCTCCAGATTTTTGTGTTCTTTGTCAATATTCATGTTCCTCTACAAGTTCATGTTCCTCACAAGATAACTTCGTTTTTCACCTTCACTTACATGTTTTCTACATTCTTTGTCATATTCTCCATGTTCTTCACAAGTCCATTGTTCATTCTTTGTATTCCCTATTCTCCTTATCATGTCTTCATGTTCTCTGTAAGTTCATATTCCCTGCATGTTCACTCTATTCATCAACTTTTCTTACATGTGTTCTTTGCCATGTTCCCCTTACATGTTATTTAACGTTCCTTAACTAAAAAAATCTTTCGCCAATCAACTAAAAACATAGTCACTTTCGTCATTTCTCAACTAAACTTATTATCCAGTCAACTAAAAATAGTCAGAAATAGCCTCGTTCAACACTGTTCTTAACTAAAACAACCTTTCTCTTAGCTAAAAATTGTCAAAGGAATCTTTCCAACACTGTTCATAACTAGCTTTTATCCATCGTCAATCAACTAAAAATAATAACTTTCATCATTTCTTAACTAAACTTATTCCCCCAGTCATCAGAAAATAACCGTGTTCTTCATGTTTCATTGTCATTTCATAACTAAAATTATCCATCAATCAACAGAAAAAGCCATGTTCATCATGTTTTTGTCTTTTTGCTTAACTAAAATTATGTTTTGTCAAGTAAGAAAAAATAACCAAAGATATCTTTCATCGCTGTTCTTAACTGACATTATACTTTGGGGAGCACAAAAATAGTCTCCCTCGTCATGTTTTATCTTTTTCCTTAACTAAAGTATTCATCAGTCAACTAAAAAATAGTTACTTCATCATGTTTCCTTGTCATTTCTTAACTGAAATATCACTTCTCTCATTTAAAATAGTCATGTGTAGCCTCTTTCCAACACTGTTCTTAACTAAAGTAACCTTTCACTTCGCTAAAATAGTCATATTCATCATTGTTCCTAACTAAATTATATGTCGTTAAGTAAGAAATATAGTCAAAGACACTCTTCGAGACATCAAGAACTTACTGAAAGACATCAAAGTTGCACTCAAAGACATCCTTTGAGACATCAAAGACATCCTTTAAGACTTCAATGGGACTCTTCGAGATATCAAAAGACACTCTCAAACACTCAAAAATTTACTTGCATCCTCAAAGTTATTCTCAGAGGCATAAAAGTTTTCTCAGAGCTATCAAACTTGTTCTCAAAGTCATCAAAGTTATTCACAGAGTCATCAAAGTTAATCTAAGACATCATTTGTCATCAAAGATATTCTCTCTAAACCATCAATGTTCTTCTCTAAGACATAAAAGTTATTCTCAGAGTCACCTTCGTTCTTCAGAGAAAGTTTCCAAAACATCTTTGTTCATCAAGTTATTCTCGGAGTCATCAAAAGGTATTCTCTAACTCACTTTTGGTCATTAAAGTTAATTTCTATGTTATAAAAGTTTGTCTCAGAGACATCTAAAGTTAATCTTAGAGTTATCAAATGTAATCTCTAACTCACTTTTGTTCATCAAAGTTGATCTCAGAGTTAACAAAGGTAATCTCTAACTCACTTTCGTTCATCAAAGTTGTTTCAAAGACATCAAAGTTAATCTCAGAGTTATCCAAAGATATTCTCATGTCCACAAAAGTTAATCCAAGAGACGTCAAAGTTAATCTCAGACATCTTCGTTCATAAAAGTTATTCTCAGAGACATCTAAAGTTATTCTTTAAGACAACAAAGTCTTTCTCAGAGTCATCAAAGTTATTCTCAGAGTCACCTTTGTTATTCAAAGAAGCCTTCTGAGACATCCTCGTTCAACAAAAACTGTCCTCAGAGCCATCAAAAAGTTAAATACAGTCGTCAAAGTTATTCTCTAAATATCTTTTCGTTCATCAGAGAAGCTTTCTAAGACATCTTTGTTCATCAAAGTTGTTCTCTAAGACATCAATCTTGTTCTCTAAGACATCAAAGATGTTCTCTAAATCATAAAAGTTAATCTCTAAGTCACCTTCGTTCGTCAGAGAAACTTTCCAAAACATCTTTGTTCATCAAACTTGTTTTCAAAGTCATCAAAAGTTAATCTAAGACATCTTTTTTCATCAAAGTTATTTTCAGAGACATCTAAAGTTATTATGTAAGACATAAAAGTTATTCTCAGAGTCATCAAATGTTATTCTCGAAGTCATCAAAGATATTTTCAGAGACATCTAAAGTTAATTTCTATGTTATAAAAGTTATTCTCAGAGACATCTAAAGTTAATCTTGGTCATCAAAGTTGTTCTCTAAACATCAATGTTGTTCTCCAAGACATCAAAGATGTTCTCAAAATCATAAAAAGTTATTCCCAGAGCTATCAAAGTTATTCTCAAAGTCATCAAAGTTATTCAAAGAGCTAACAAAAGTTATTCTCTAAGAAACCTTTCGATCATCAGAGAAGCTTTCTAAGACATCTTCGTTCATCAATGTTGATCTCTAAGTCACCTTGGTTCATCAAAGAAACTCTCCTTCTTCCATCAAGTTATACTTTAAGACAACATTGTTGTTCTCTAAGACATCTTCAGGCATAAAATTTCTCTCCAAATACAACTAGTTCAGCTTTTCATATCAAACTTACACTTCTGTTAAAATATATTTTCTTAGACATTTTACCTTTTAAACTGTTCTCTGTACAACACTGCTTAAACCTACGTAACCTATCCTCTCCACCCAATGTTACTTAGTTAACGTAACGTTCCTAAACCTAACTTTACCTATCCTAACATAACTTACCTTACCTTACCTATCTTACCTAACTTTACCTAACTTTACCTATCTTACCTAACTTACCTAACTTAACTTAACCTACCCTAACTTAACTTACCTACATTACCTAACTTAACCTGCATAACTTAGCCTGCTTAACTTAACTTACCTATCTTACCTAACTTACATAATTAACCTAACTTACCTTACCTTACCTAACTTAACCTGCTTAACCTAACTTATTTAACTTATATTACCTATCCTAACCTAACTTGCTTTACCTAACTTAATCTTACATTCCCAAACTGATGTATCCTAACTTATCTAGTCAAACCAGACATGATCTAACTTACATAAGTATTCCTTCTTGTCTTTTGTGTTTCGTCAATCATTGTCTCATATTCATTTACTCATTTCATTAGTTAATTTCTCAAATGGTCACTTATGGATTTCAAGTGCTATTTGTTAGAGATTGGATATTTAAGCATTTCAAAGAATTTTTGTTATATATGGGCATTTACTCATTTCAAGGGATAATTTCTCAAATGGACGTTTTTGCATTTCAAGTGTTATTTGTTTAAGATTTGGTGTTTAACCATTTCAAAGGATTTTTGTTATATATGGGAACTTACTCGTTTCAAGGGCTAATTTCTCAAATGGTCATTTTTGCAGATCAAGGGTTATTTGTTAAAGTTCATCAAGTTGCTCATAAGTTGTATTTATTATGTTTGTTATCATATGTTCTTATTCCCCAACCCCTTAACCTAACCTCTTGTAATCTTAGTGTATTTGGTAGGTTCTATCATATGTTCTTATTCCCCAACCCCTTAACCTAACCTCTTGTAATCTTAGTGTATTTGGTAGGTTCTATCATATGTTCTTATTCCCCAACCCCTTAACCTAACCTCTTGTAATCTTAGTGTATTTTGTAGGTTCTATCATATGTTCTTATTCCCCAACCCTTTAACCTAACCTTTCAGATGTAGTTTATTGTGTTTTTTTGACGTATTTGTTGAATATATTATCCTTTTCCTAACCTTTCAGATGTAGTTTTGTTTCTCCTTTGTATATTTTTACCCAAACCTTCTTTCCTTCTTTTACTTTGATTCTCCTACTCCTTCTAACCCTCCTTTTCTATCTCTCTCCCTTATTCTCTCTCTTCCTCCCCCGCTCTCTCCCTCATTTGCTCAAATGCTCTCTTCTTTCTCAAATTCAAGTCTTAATGCCCCCATTCTCACACCCTCACTCTCATTCACTTAGTTTTTCTTTTTCTCAAATTCAAGTCTTAGAGCTCCCATGCTCTTCCTCCCCCCTCTCTCTTCTTTGGTCCCATTTTCTTCCGCCCCCTCTCTCTTACTCCTTGCTCTTCTTTCACGCTCTCACTCCCTTGAGCTCTTGTTTCTCAATTTCAAGTCTTAGTAGATCTGATTCTTTACTATTGTAATTTTTATTATTACTATGATAAAGAATGAACTTATATGTGAAAACAAAGTAAAAGAAGGAAAGAAGGTTTGGGTAAAAATATACAAAGGAGAAACAAAACTACATCTGAAAGGTTAGGAAAAGGATAATATATTCAACAAATACGTCAAAAAACACAATAAACTACATCTGAAAGGTTAGGAAAAGGATAATATATTCAACAAATACATCAAAAACACCATAAACTACATCTGAAAGGTTAGGTTAAAGGGTTGGGGAATAAGAACATATGATGGAACCTACAAAATACACTAAGATTACAAGAGGTTAGGTTAAGGGGTTGGGGAATAAGAACATATGATAGAACCTACCAAATACACTAAGATTACAAGAGGTTAGGTTAAGGGGTTGGGGAATAAGAACATATGATAGAACCTACCAAATACACTAAGATTATAAGAGGTTAGGTTAAGGGGTTGGGGAATAAGAACATATGATAACGAACATAATAAATACAACTTATGAGCAACTTGATGAACTTTAACAAATAACCCTTGATCTGCAAAAATGACCATTTGAGAAATTAGCCCTTGAAACGAGTAAGTTCCCATATATAACAAAAATCCTTTGAAATGGTTAAACACCAAATCTTAAGCAAATAACACTTGAAATGCAAAAACGTCCATTTGAGAAATTATCCCTTGAAATGAGTAAATGCCCATATATAACAAAAATTCTTTGAAATCCTTAAATATCCAATCTCTAACAAATAGCACTTGAAATCCATAAGTGACCATTTGAGAAATTAACTAAAGAAGTGAGTAAATGAATATGAGACAATGATTGACGAAACACAAAAGACAAGAAGGAATACTTATGTAAGTTAGATCATGTCTGGTTTGACTAGATAAGTTAGGATACATCAGTTTGGGAATGTAAGATTAAGTTAGGTAAAGCAAGTTAGGTTAGGATAGGTAATATAAGTTAAATAAGTTAGGTTAAGCAGGTTAAGTTAGGTAAGGTAAGGTAAGTTAGGTTAATTATGTAAGTTAGGTAAGATAGGTAAGTTAAGTTAAGCAGGCTAAGTTATGCAGGTTAAGTTAGGTAATGTAGGTAAGTTAAGTTAGGGTAGGTTAAGTTAAGTTAGGTAAGTTAGGTAAGATAGGTAAAGTTAGGTAAAGTTAGGTAAGATAGGTAAGGTAAGGTAAGTTATGTTAGGATAGGTAAAGTTAGGTTTAGGAACGTTACGTTAACTAAGTAACATTGGGTGGAGAGGATAGGTTACGTAGGTTTAAGCAGTGTTGTACAGAGAACAGTTTAAAAGGTAAAATGTCTAAGAAAATATATTTTAACAGAAGTGTAAGTTTGATATGAAAAGCTGAACTAGTTGTATTTGGAGAGAAATTTTATGCCTGAAGATGTCTTAGAGAACAACAATGTTGTCTTAAAGTATAACTTGATGGAAGAAGGAGAGTTTCTTTGATGAACCAAGGTGACTTAGAGATCAACATTGATGAACGAAGATGTCTTAGAAAGCTTCTCTGATGAACGAAAGGTTACTTAGAGAATAACTTTTGTTAGCTCTTTGAATAACTTTGATGACTTTGAGAATAACTTTGATAGCTCTGGGAATAACTTTTATGATTTTGAGAACATCTTTGATGTCTTGGAGAACAACATTGATGTTTAGAGAACAACGTTGATGACCAAGATTAACTTTAGATGTCTCTGAGAGTAACTTTTATAACATAGAAATTAACTTTAGATTCTGAAAATATCTTTGATGACTTCGAGAATAACATTTGATGACTCTGAGAATAACTTTTATTTCTTACATAATAACTTTAGATGTCTCTGAAAATAACTTTGATGAAAAAAGATGTCTTAGATTAACTTTTGATGTTAATTAACTTGATTAACCATTGTCTTTGCCAGGCAATGGGCCAATCTTACTCCCACTAGCAATGCAGTCAACTCCATCTGAGGTAAGGATCTCTTCTTGATGGGAGCAACTCTTGCTTTAGATGTGAGTAAAATTGACTGAGCACTGTTAACTAAATAGGCTACTGCGCCATATGCTTTGCCAGAGGCATCGCAAAAAACGTGCAAATTGGTGGGTAAGTTTGGTCCTGAAGCATTACGAGGAAATTTCAAAACGCCTAACTGATTAAAATCCGTTGAGAGTATTTGCCATTTGGCTTGTAACTCACTTGATAACGGATCATCCCATCCCATATGTTTCTGCCAGCACTCCTGCATTAGGAGTTTGCCCCTTATTAATATAGGACTAAGTAGGCCTAAAGGGTCAAATGGTTGACTGACAAATGAGAGCAATGTTCTCATGGTAAGGGTTGAATTATCAGTTTACACTGACTTGACATTCATCTCGTCAGTGCTGGTGTTCCATTCCATGCCTAGAACGTTTAATTTACTGGGTACCTGATAATCTGGAAATTCTTTCTCGATTAACTGGTTAAGCAGTGTATTATTTGAGGCCCATGACTGTAGAGGCATATTGGCTCCTAACAGTTCTCGGTTAGCCTCATGGTAGATTTCTACCAGATCAGTTTGATCATTAGTTGTCCCCTGGAGATTGTCGACATACAAGTTGTCGCTAATGGTTGCCTTATAAGGGCTATTTGATTTCCTCAAATGAGTGTCTAATGTTGCTTGCAAAAGAAACGGTGAGGACGTAGCACCAAATAATACGGAGGCAAACCGATAGGTGATTAATTCACTATTAGGATCCAGTGGATCCTTGAACCAGAGGAATTTTGTGTAGTCACGATCTTCCTCCTGTAATCCTACTCGGAGAAAGGCTTTGCTGATGTCAGCTGTATAGGCAAAAATGCCTGTGCGAAATCGTAACAACACGTCATGTAGCCTTTGTGTTAGGCTAGGTCCCGTTTGGAGACATTCATTTAAAGACACACTGCTCGGCTTTACTTTAGCACTGCAGTTAAAGACAATACGAATAGGTGTTGTCAATGAGTCTTTCACCACAGCATGGTGAGGTAAATAATGACCTGTTTTTCGGTCATCGTGTTCAACAACTTCAATGAACTTATTGTTAATTGTTGTTGGATAAGTTGGTGATACATGGTTAGTTTGTCTGGCTGCTTCTGTAGTCGTGTTAATTGAGACTGCAATTGTGAGGCTGCCATAAAATAATTTACTGGAAGTCGGGGATGATCTAACTTCCATGGGAGTCTTACCCAGTATTGTTTATTTGAGTAGACAACTGTATCCAGATATTGCTGGTAAGTCCACGTATCATCAGGACTTGGTTGCTCAGGGATGATGCCTAACGTATCTAAATCCCACAAACGATGTATTGGTGGGTCAGACTCAATGTCCTCGGCTATTTCCCTGAAGCGTAGGGGTGACTGCTCTAAGCCTAGTCACGCCACAATTACATTATTGGTTTGTTGGTTTGTGGACGCTGGACCTTGTCTGAAAAGCACGGGTCCTGTGAGCAATTTGCCCCCTGCGGACGACAACAAATTCATACCATGTTGTCTAGTGCATCCAGTTATAAACTTGTAATAATGATCCGCGTCTATTAATATTCCAATATCTGTGAGGCAATCGGAATTTATTTTATGATCCGCTAGCCTCATGCGGTTTCGCTTAAGGTGTCTCGCAGTGCGAGCTAATCCTGTGACCTGCAGGTCCGTAGGAATCTTATCCACTACCACCGCATGGATTGGGCTAGTAGAGGATCCTAATCTAACAAGTAATTTGACTACCTTGTAGTCACGAGGTCCACTATTTGATAGGAAACCAGAAATGTTTAACTTCACACTTTTGGTAGGTTTTAAATTTAACTCATCTACCAACTGTTGTGTAATGAAGGTTTTTTGTGAACCTTGGTCAAAAAGACCCCTAGTGTTAATTCTAGATCTTCGGTTTATTAATTTAAGTTGAGCGGTAGGCAAAGTAGTATTATTGCCTGACTCAGTAGCAAGTACATTCACTTCGTGATGTACTTTACAATATTGCACTGTAGTAGAATTAGTAAAATTCTCTCCAGTGGTCATGGTTGGTGTAGAAGATTTTCTACATAAGGCGTAGTGGTGTACACCTTGGTTACAACGGTTGCAGGTACGTAGTGGTACTACACATTTCTTGGGATCATGAGAACCCATGCATTTGGTGCAATTCCTGTAACCTTTTAACTCTAGCATTATACGTAGGATAAGAAGAGCATTGGTAAGTGGTGTGTTCCTGATTGCAGAACAGACACTTTCTCTGGTTAATAGACTTAGTCTCTTTAATAGACAAGTCATTGGTTATCTCTGAAGGAGATACTGAATTTGTACCTACATTTCCACTTCTTTTCTTAGTGGATGGAGTAGGTTTGGATTTATATTTATTAGACTTACTTGGAGTCTGTTTAGGTTTGACTGAAATATCAGTATTAATTGGTTTAGACTCAGGTTTAATTTTGTCATGAGTCTTTAACCTATTAACTGTGATCCTCAACCCCTCGAAAATCTGATCGAGAGTAAGAAACTCAGTATTATAATGTGAGCAGAGCTCTGTCAAGACATTTCGAGGTAATTTCCTCTGTAACAATAGCTTGATAGACCATTCAGAACTAGGTATATTAACCTTGGTACCTAAGGCCTTTACTAGAGACTCTACTTCTAGTCTGAAGCTTTGAAGTGACTCTGGTCTACTGTTTGGTGCATTCAGATCTAGTAATTGATAATAAAGGGTGCTATACTTAACTCTTTGTTGCAATAGTTCAACTTCAGGAGTTTTATAGCTTCCTCATAATTACTCTCATCAAGAGTAAGGTTATGTATGACCTTTTTAGCCTCTCCTGTGAGAAGACTGAGTAGGTATGAAAATTTAGAAACTTTGTCTAGAGAGTGTTTCTTATGGATGTGAACTTCAAAGGAAGTCCAAAAATTGTCCCAATTTTCTGTATCTAATCCTGAAAAGGTGGGCAAGTCTAGAGTAGGTAAACGAACCTCGGGTAAGTGATTATTGAAGTGAGACCTAGTGTTGCTGGTATTGGATCAAGACTGTTTGGCTAATTTAGATAGCCTGAAAATTTTATCATGAGTCTCCTCTTCATATTGGGAGATGTCGTTTACAATTTGGCTTGCTTCATCAGGATCAGTTTCTACAGTATTTAGTAGATCAAAATAAGATTGACCTGCAGATCTGACTTGATCAAATTTCAGATCAGCCAATCTAACTAATGACTCTAAGTGATAAGAGTCAATGGGATTATCTTTAGTTAAGCCCTCAGCCTTATTAATTAATCTGGTCAAGTGACCTTTAAGGCCAATGTAGGTTCTCCTCAATTGTTCAGGAGTAGCCATGTTGGGCTTAGGTTCTAACTTCACAGTGTTAGTATATGTATTACTAATGAAGCTTGGGTACTTGTTCATAAGTGAACAAGTAACATTAATTGTAGCCTAATTTAAGGTGACTACTTTATATTTTACCTCACTTGAGGTTGAATGTACCTACCTACCTAACAACAAATAGCTAGATATTTTGTGCACTGTCTGAACTTCACCATTAGTTCTCGTCCGGTTAGCTCATCCATATCACCATCAGAGTTAATGGAGAGAATCCAGCAATACACAAAATAGATACACAAAATAATGCATACAAGAGAAATATTATGGAGACACTCCAATCAGAGTTATCTCAAAAATTAATCCCACCCTATATAGGGTCAGCACAAATAATATAATACATACAACACTGACTAGTTTAGATCTAGTCGTAATAATTCCTAACTAAGAACTATAAAATTATTTAGTCTGGGCTTGTACCAAATTCAGCACAATCTCAGCCTAAATTCTACCTAATAACATGGGTAAAGATTATTGTGGTGCAATAAGTGAATATAGTTGTGCTGTATTTTTGGGTTTTTTGTTTTATAAGAGTGCTCTTGCACACACAGGTGAACAATTATGTACAGTTAAGTTTGGCTTGCTAGCCACAGCCTTTTGTGATGGTTGATGGTGTTAATTAACTTGTCAACCACATGCAACCTAGATTCCCCTGACAAATGTACCCCCATCTCTGGTCAGGTTCTGTCTGTAAGGTCTGGCTGTAAATTGGATATATGTGGCATCCAATCTCACTCGCTTTTTCAGCCTGAAATTTATGTACTTAGCAGCTCTCAGGTAGTATTCCGGAGTTACTCCCCAACGATTATCTTGACTTGGTTGGCGAGGTTCCACTAATGTGAATACTACTGATTCACTGATGAGCTTGAAAGAAGAAATTATGGCTTTGAGGTGTTTGATCACCTCGGCTGGATGACGAGTGGGGTGGATGTCATTACCACCTAAGTATATAATGGTTAGATGGTGAGGCCACTCTAACGCAGGTGTTAGGGTGGGGTTATTATAAAAGTTATGAGCTGTTGCTCCTGGTGACCTAAAGATTCTCACCTCGGTGTGAAGTATAGGTCTAAGTGTTGTGGGTAATTGGCTATGACCCACTAAAGCTACCTTATAAATGAGGTGAAAGTAGCAATAAGTTTGTGTGATCTAGGCTAACTGATGTGTTACAATGTTAGTTGACACAATTAATTAAATAGTTAGTCTAGCTTCTATCACACAAGGATTAGTTATTAATGGTTAATAATTTAATTATAAATTTAAAGCCTATCCGGTTCGATAAGGACCATAATGTGGGATATTTGGGGCTTGAACATGATTATTTAAATATTAATGTAGTAAATTAAATTACGAAGGACCACCCGCTTTTATAGTAAAGAGGGAAACTGATAATTTCTGATCATTAGATAATTACTAGATGAAACCAGTAACTATGGATAAAAACTAGAAAATATGATCATAGAAATAATTAATGGGCTGTATTATTAAATGAAACAAACCTCAAACACCTACATTGGGGGGGTTATTACTGGAGGTAAGTACGTCCAGGAATTAGTGTGGTTCGTTCACTAATTCAATTAATAATAATCTAATCTTATAAAATAATATTGAAACTGATATCATTACCATAAAGGGGAACATAGATTATGAGCATAGTAATGAATTACAGTAAACCACATATTAATCCCAAAGAATTCTGCACACAAGAAATTGCAATAGAATCATAAAAGGAAATAAATCTTAGCTTAATGAAGATTCCTTTAGAAAGCCATGGAAGTTCCTCTTATTCTCTGGACTCGGTTGACTGATGAGTGGAACGGGTTAACATGGGAGAAGGCAGCATGGAGAATTCTTCTCTCGTGCTGCAAGACAAATATTTTACAGTAGCAACTGATTTACCTACTGAATCTATATATTCAAGAAAATTAAGAGTTACAGGTGACAAATTTTAATCACCTGTTATTAGATGTTATCGTGCGTCATAACGGACAATCACCCTGCTACTATTAAACCTTTTACCCGATGCATCACATAAAAGAATATACTTAGCTGTGGGCACTGTATAAGTATTAAGATTGCCGTGCTTCGCGTCTCAGGCTCTGGTTAACCCTATCCTGGATAGTGACGCGCTTCGCTGGCCGGTCAAGTGTCGTCAAGAACCAAGTCAAAGGGCTCCTTATTCGACACCAGCACCAGCTGAAGATACTATCTGCAAGGTTATTCACGCCTCACAGGGGAGACTTTCATCTGAGGATGGATAACGCCTACCCTAGTTGCTGGGCAATGGCGTCTTCTTATGAGTACAGTAAGCGCAGGTCTGCCTCTGAACGGCTCTCCACGTGTACTGAGCTGGCCTTCCTCTACCCACGCCGAGTCCGCGTTCATAAAACAAATTATGTCTCGAACATTAATATTTCTCGCATTTACGCTTGAAACGTTGAAGACTGGAAGGGTTTATTATTTAGAGGAAGAAAATATTGTTATTTACCAATTTAAGAATAGTAAATATATAAGGGAGAGGAATTAATGTCTCCCCATGGCATTCTCTGGTGACGTTAACTTTATCACGAGATAGACGCTATGATTCCAACGCTCTATTCGGCTTTTAGTTAGAGATCAATTCGTCTGCAATTAGTTATCATACAGAATGCTTTAATTATGGAGAATCGAATTTAATTCTCACATACATTGGATATAATGTGTTTACTGTAAGGAAATCTAACGCAATACTGGCGTCAGGTGACGTGAGAATTCTAGCCTACTGCACAGATGAAATTATTAGTACATGAGAATTCTACGTGTTGTTAATTTTACTTACTACAATAATTAGTATGGTTAGTAATAAGTAATGAGAATACAACAATGTTGTATTCGGTGTTGGAAATATCAAACACCACCACCTGCTGCCACACTCCACCACCACCACCTGCTGCCACACTCCACAACCACCAACACAACCTGCTCCCACACTCCACTACCATAACCACAACCTGCTGCCACACTCCACCACCACCACCACCTGCTGCCCCACTCCACCACCTGCTGCCATACTCCACCACAATAACCACCACCTGCTGCCACACTCCACCACATTAACCACCACCTGCTGCCACACTCCACCACCATAATCACCACGTGCTGCAACACTCCAACACTGTAACCACCACCTGCTGCTACACTCCACCACCATAACCACCACCTGCTGCCACACTCCACCACCTGCTGCCACACTCCACCACCATAACCACCACCTGCGGTCACACTCCACCACCATAATTCCCACCTGCTGCCACACTCCACCACCGTAACCACCACCTGCTGCCATACTCCACCACCATAACCACCACCTGCTGCCACACTCCACCACTATAAACACCACCTGCTGCCACACTCCACCACTATAAACACCACCTGCTGCCACACTCCACCACTATAACCACCACCTGCTGCCACACTCCACCACCATAACCACCACCTGCTGCCACACTCCACCACCATAACCCCCACCTGCGGCCACACTCCACCACCATAACAACCACCTGCTGCCACACTCCACCATTACCACTACCTGCTGCCACATTCCACCACCATAACCACCACCTGCTGCCACACTCCACCACCGTAAACACCACCTGCTGCCACACTCCACCACCACCACTTGCTGCCACACTCCATCACCATAACCACCACCTGCTACCACACTCCACCACGATAAACACCACCTGCTGCCACGCTCGATCACCATAGCCACCACTTGCAGCCACACTCCACCACCTGCTGCCACACTCCACCACCATAACCACCACCTGCTGCCACACTCCACCACCATAACCAACATCTGCTGCCACACTACACCACAATAACCACCACCTACTGCCACACTCCACCACCATAACCACCACCTGCTGCTACACTCCACTACCATAACCACCACCTGCTGCCACACTCCACCACCACCACCTCCACGACCTGCTGCCACACTCCACCACCACAACCACCACCTGCGGCCACACTCCAGCACCATAACCACCACCTACTGCCACACTCCACTACCATAACCACCACCTGCAGCCATACTCCACCACAATAACACCAACTTGCTGCCACACTCCACCACTGTTACCACCACCTGCTGTCACACTCCACCACTATAACCACCACCTGCTGCCACACTCCACCACCATAACCACCACCTGCTGCCACACTCCACCACCACAACCACCACCTGCTGCCACACTCCACCACCATAACCACCACATGATGCCACACTCCATTTCCTTAACCACAACCTGCTGCCACACTTCACCACCATTACCAGCACCTGCTGCCACACTCCACTACCATAACCACCACCTGCTGCCACACTCCACCACCACCACTACCACCACCTGCTGCCACACTCAACCACCATAAACACCACCTGCTGCCACATTCCACAACCACGACAGTAACCAGCCCCTCCTGCCAAACTCTACCACCACCACCTCCACGACCTGCTGCCACACTCCACAACCATAACCACCACCTGCGGCAACACTCCACCACCATAACATCCACCTGCTGACACACTCCACCTCCACCACCTGCTGCCACACTCCATCACCATAACCACCACCTGCTGCCAAACTCCACCACCACCACCTGCTGCCTCACTCCACCATTATAACCACCACCTGCTGCCACACTCCACCATGATAACCACCACCTGCTGCCACACTCCACCACCATAACCACCACCTGCTGCCACACTCCACCACCATAACCACAACCTGCTGCCACACTCCACCACCATAATCACCACCTGCTGCCACACTCCACCACTGTAACCACCACCTGCTGTCACACTCCACCACCATAACCACCACCTGCTGCCAAACTCCAACACCTGCTGCCACACTCCACCACCATAACCACCATCTGCGGCGACACTCTACCACCATAACCAACACCTGCTGCCACACTCCACCACCAAAACTACCACCTGCTGCCACACTCCATCAACATAACCACCACCTGCAGCCATACTCCATTACTATAACACCCACCTGCTGCCACACTCCACCACCAAAACTTCCACCTGCTGCCACACTCCACCACCATAACCACCCCCTGCTGACACACACCATCACCATAACCACCACCTGCTGCCACACTCCACCACCATAACCACCACCTGCGGCCACACTCCACCACAACCACCTGCTGCCACTCCACCACCATAACCACCACCTGCTGCCACACTCCACCACCATAGCCACCACTTGCAGCCACACTCCACCACCATAACCACCACCTGCTGCCACACTCCACCACCATAACCACCACATGCTGCCACACTCCACCACGATAACCACCACCTGGTGCCACACTCCACCACCATAGCCACCACTTGCATCCACACTCCACCAACATAACCACCACCTGCTGCCACACTCCACCACCATAACCACCACCTGCTGCCATACCCCACCACCATAACCACCATCTGCTGCTAAACTCCACCACCATAACCACAACCTGCTGCCACACTCCACCACCATAACCACCACATGCTGCCACACTCCACCACGATAACCACCACCTGGTGCCACACTCCACCACCATAGCCACCACTTGCATCCACACTCCACCACCATAACCACCACCTGCTGCCACACTCCACCACCATAACCACCACCTGCTGCCATACCCCACCACCATAACCACCATCTGCTGCTAAACTCCACCACCATATCCACAACCTGCTGCCACACTCCACCACCATAACCACCACATGCTGCCAAACTCCACCACCAAAACCACCACCTGCTGCCACACTCAATCACCACCACCACCTGCTGCCCCATTCCACCACCTGCTGCTATACTCCACCACATTAACCACCACCTGCTGCCACACTTCACTACCATAATCACCACCTGCTGCCACACTCCACCACTGTAACCACCACCTGCTGCTACACTTTACCACCATAAACACCACCACCTGCCACATTCCACCACCATAACCACCTCCTGCTGCCACACTCCACCACCAAAACCACCACCTGCTGCCTCACTCCTCCACCATAACCACCACCTGCTGCCGCACTCCACCACCATAACCACCATCTGCTGCCTCACTCAACCACCAAAACCACCACCTGCTGCCACACTTTGCCACCATAACCACCACCTGCTGCCACACTCAACCACCATAACCTCCACCTGCTGCCACACTCCATCACCATAACCACCACCTTCTGCCACACTCCACCACCCTAACCACCACCTGCTGCCACATTCCACCACCAAAAAAACCACCAGCTGCCACACTCCACCACCATAACCACCACCTGCTGCCACACTCCACCATAAATAACCACCACCTGCTGCCTCACTCCACCACCATAACCACCATCTGCTGCCACACTCAACCACCATAACCTCCACCTGCTGCCACACTCCATCACCATAACCACCACCTTCTGCCACACTCCACCACCATAACCACCACCTGCTGCCACACTCCACCATAACAACCACCACCTGCTGCCAAACTTCACCACCATAACCACCACATGATGCTACACTCCATTTCCTTAACCACAACCTGCTGCCACACTTCACCACCATAACCACCACCTGCTGCCACACTCCACTACCATAACCACCACCTGATGCCACACTCCACCACCACCACTACCACCACCTGCTGCCACACTCCACCACCATAAACACCACCTGCTGCAACATTCCACAACCACGACAGTAACCAGCCCCTCCTGCCACACTCTACCACCACCACCTCCACGACCTGCTGCCACACTCCTCAACCATAACCACCACCTGCGGCAACACTCCACCACGATAACCACCACCTGGTGCCACACTCCACCACCATAGCCACCACTTGCATCCACACTCCACCACCATAACCACCACCTGCTGCCACACTCCACCACCATAACCACCACCTGCTGCCATACCCCACCACCATAACCACCATCTGCTGCTAAACTCCACCACCATAACCACAACCTGCTGCCACACTCCACCACCATAACCACCACATGCTGCCACACTCCACCACGATAACCACCACCTGGTGCCACACTCCACCACCATAGCCACCACTTGCATCCACACTCCACCACCATAACCACCACCTGCTGCCACACTCCACCACCATAACCACCACCTGCTGCCATACCCCACCACCATAACCACCATCTGCTGCTAAACTCCACCACCATATCCACAACCTGCTGCCACACTCCACCACCATAACCACCACATGCTGCCAAACTCCACCACCAAAACCACCACCTGCTGCCACACTCAATCACCACCTGCTGCCCCATTCCACCACCTGCTGCTATACTCCACCACATTAACCACCACCTGCTGCCACACTCCACTACCATAATCACCACCTGCTGCCACACACCACCACTGTAACCACCACCTGCTGCTACACTTTACCACCATAAACACCACCACCTGCCACATTCCACCACCATAACCACCTCCTGCTGCCACACTCCACCACCAAAACCACCACCTGCTGCCTCACTCCTCCACCATAACCACCACCTGCTGCCGCACTCCACCACCATAACCACCATCTGCTGCCTCACTCAACCACCAAAACCACCACCTGCTGCCACACTTTGCCACCATAACCACCACCTGCTGCCACACTCAACCTCCATAACCTCCACCTGCTGCCACACTCTATCACCATAACCACCACCTTCTGCCACACTCCACCACCCTAACCACCACCTGCTGCCACATTCCACCACCAAAAAAAACACCAGCTGCCACACTCCACCACCATAACCACCACCTGCTGCCACACTCCACCATAAATAACCACCACCTGCTGCCTCACTCCACCACCATAACCACCATCTGCTGCCACACTCAACCACCATAACCTCCACCTGCTGCCACACTCCATCACCATAACCACCACCTTCTGCCACACTCCACCACCATAACCACCACCTGCTGCCACACTCCACCATAACAACCACCACCTGCTGCCACACTCCACCACGATAACCACCACATGATGCTACACTCCATTTCCTTAACCACAACCTGCTGCCACACTTCACCACCATAACCACCACCTGCTGCCACACTCCACTACCATAACCACCACCTGATGCCACACTCCACCACCACCACTACCACCACCTGCTGCCACACTCAACCACCATAAACACCACCTGCTGCAACATTCCACAACCACGGCAGTAACCAGCCCCTCCTGCCACACTCTACCACCACCACCTCCACGACCTGCTGCCACACTCGACCACCATAACCACCACATGATGCCACACTCCATTTCCTTAACCACAACCTGCTGCCACACTTCACCACCATTACCAGCACCTGCTGCCACACTCCACTACCATAACCACCACCTGCTGCCACACTCCACCACCACCACTACCACCACCTGCTGCCACACTCAACCACCATAAACACCACCTGCTGCCACATTCCACAACCACGACGGTAACCAGCCCCTCCTGCCAAACTCTACCACCACCACCTCCACGACCTGCTGCCACACTCCACAACCATAACCACCACCTGCGGCAACACTCCATCACCATAACATCCACCTGCTGACACACTCCACCTCCACCACCTGCTGCCACACTCCATCACCATAACCACCACCTGCTGCCAAACTCCACCACCACCACCTGGTGCCTCACTCCACCATTATAACCACCACCTGCTGCCACACTCCACCATGATAACCACCACCTGCTGCCACACTCCACCACTATAACCACCACCTGCTGCCACACTCCACCACCATAACCACAACCTGCTGCCACACTCCACCACCATAATCACCACCTGCTGCCACACTCCACCACTGTAACCACCACCTGCTGTCACACTCCACCACCATAACCACCACCTGCTGCCAAATTCCAACACCTGCTGCCACACTCCACCACCATAACCACCATCTGCGGCGACACTCTACCACCATAACCAACACCTGCTGCCACACTCCACCACCAAAACTACCACCTGCTGCCACACTCCATCAACATAACCACCACCTGCAGCCATACTCCATTACTATAACACCCACCTGCTGCCACACTCCACCACCAAAACTTCCACCTGCTGCCACACTCCACCACCATAACCACCACCTGCTGACACACACCATCACCATAACCACCACCTGCTGCCACACTCCACCACCATAACCACCACCTGCGGCCACACTCCACCACAACCACCTGCTGCCACTCCACCACCATAACCACCACCTGCTGCCACACTCCACCACCATAGCCACCACTTGCAGCCACGCTCCACCACCATAACCACCACCTGCTGCCACACTCCACCACCATAACCACCACATGCTGCCACACTCCACCACGATAACCACCACCTGGTGCCACACTCCACCACCATAGCCACCACTTGCATCCACACTCCACCACCATAACCACCACCTGCTGCCACACTCCACCACCATAACCACCACCTGCTGCCATACCCCACCACCATAACCACCATCTGCTGCTAAACTCCACCACCATAACCACAACCTGCTGCCACACTCCACCACCATAACCACCACATGCTGCCACACTCCACCACGATAACCACCACCTGGTGCCACACTCCACCACCATAGCCACCACTTGCATCCACACTCCACCACCATAACCACCACCTGCTGCCATACCCCACCACCATAACCACCATCTGCTGCTAAACTCCACCACCATATCCACAACCTGCTGCCACACTCCACCACCATAACCACCACATGCTGCCAAACTCCACCACCAAAACCACCACCTGCTGCCACACTCAATCACCACCACCACCTGCTGCCCCATTCCACCACCTGCTGCTATACTCCACCACATTAACCACCACCTGCTGCCACACTCCACTACCATAATCACCACCTGCTGCCACACTCCACCACTGTAACCACCACCTGCTGCTACACTTTACCACCATAAACACCACCACCTGCCACATTCCACCACCATAACCACCTCCAGCTGCCACACTCCACCACCAAAACCACCACCTGCTGCCTCACTCCTCCACCATAACCACCACCTGCTGCCGCACTCCACCACCATAACCACCATCTGCTGCCTCACTCAACCACCAAAACCACCACCTGCTGCCACACTTTGCCACCATAACCACCACCTGCTGCCACACTCAACCACCATAACCTCCACCTGCTGCCACACTCCATCACCATAACCACCACCTTCTGCCACACTCCACCACCCTAACCACCACCTGCTGCCACATTCCACCACCAAAAAAACCACCAGCTGCCACACTCCACCACCATAACCACCACCTGCTGCCACACTCCACCAGAAATAACCACCACCTGCTGCCTCACTCCACCACCATAACCACCATCTGCTGCCACACTCAACCACCATAACCTCCACCTGCTGCCACACTCCATCACCATAACCACCACCTTCTGCCACACTCCACCACCATAACCACCACCTGCTGCCACACTCCACCATAACAACCACCACCTGCTGCCACACTCCACCACCATAACCACCACATGATGCTACACTCCATTTCCTTAACCACAACCTGCTGCCACACTTCACCACCATAACCACCACCTGCTGCCACACTCCACTACCATAACCACCACCTGATGCCACACTCCACCACCACCACTACCACCACCTGCTGCCACACTCCACCACCATACACACCACCTGCTGCAACATTCCACAACCACGACAGTAACCAGCCCCTCCTGCCACACTCTACCACCACCACCTCCACGACCTGCTGCCACACTCCACAACCATAACCACCACCTGCGGCAACACTCCACCACCATAACAACCACCTGCTGACACACTCCACTTCCACCACCTGCTGCCACACTCTATCACCATAACCACCACCTCCTGCCAAACTCTACCACCACCACCTGCTGCCTCACTCCACCATCATAACCACCACCTGCTGCCACACTCCACCATGATAACCACCACCTGCTGCCACACTCCACCACCATAACCACCACCTGCTGCCACACTCCACCACCATAACCACAACCTGCTGCCACACTCCACCACCATAATCACCACCTGCTGCCACACTCCACCACTGTAACCACCACCTGCTGTCACACTCCACCACCATAACCACCACCTGCTGCCAAACTCCAATACCTGCTGCCACACTCCACCACCATAACCACCATCTGCGGCCACACTCTACCACCATAACCAACACCTGCTGCCACACTCCACCACCAAAACTACCACCTGCTGCCACACTCCATCAACATAACCACCACCTGCAGCCATACTCCATTACTATAACACCCACCTGCTGCCACACTCCACCACCAAAACTTCCACCTGCTGCCACACTCCACCACCATAACCACCACCTGCTGACACACACCATCACCATAACCACCACCTGCTGCCACACTCCACCACCATAACGACCACCTGCGGCCACACTCCACCACAACCACCTGCTGCCACTCCACCACCATAACCACCACCTGCTGCCACACTCCACCACCATAGCCACCACTTGCAGCCACACTCCACCACCATAACCACCACCTGCTGCCACACTCCACCACCATAACCACCACATGCTGCCACACTCCACCACGATAACCACCACCTGGTGCCACACTCCACCACCATAGCCACAACTTGCATCCACACTCCACCACCATAACCACCACCTGCTGCCACACTCCACCACCATAACCACCACCTGCTGCCATACCCCACCACCATAACCACCATCTGCTGCTAAACTCCACCACCATAACCACAACCTGCTGCCACACTCCAGCACCATAACCACCACATGCTGCCACACTCCACCACGATAACCACCACCTGGTGCCACATTCCACCACCATAGCCACCACTTGCATCCACACTCCACCACCATAACCACCACCTGCTGCCACACTCCACCACGATAACCACCACCTGCTGCCATACCCCACCACCATAACCACCATCTGCTGCTAAACTCCACCACCATATCCACAACCTGCTGCCACACTCCACCACCATAACCACCACATGCTACCAAACTCCACCACCAAAACCACCACCTGCTGCCATACTCAATCACCCCCACCACCTGCTGCCCCATTCCACCACCTGCTGCCATACTCCACCACATTAACCACCACCTGCTGCCACACTCCACTACCATAATCACCACCTGCTGCCACACTCCACCACTGTAACCACCACCTGCTGCTACACTCCACCACCATAAACACCACCACCTGCCACATTCCACCACCATAACCACCTCCTGCTGCCACATTCCACCACCAAAACCACCACCTGCTGCCTCACTCCTCCACCATAACCACCACCTGCTGCCGCACTCCCCCACCATAACCACCATCTGCTGCCTCACTCAACCACCAAAACCACCACCTGCTGCCACACTTTACCACCATAATCACCACCTGCTGCCACACTCAACCACCATAACCTCCACCTGCTGCCACACCCCATCACCATAACCACCACCTTCTGCCACACTCCACCACCCTAACCACCACCTGCTGCCACATTCCACCACCAAAAAAACCACCAGCTGCCACACTCCACCACCATAACCACCACCTGCTGCCACACTCCACCATAAATAACCACCACCTGCTGCCTCACTCCACCACCATAACCACCACCTGCTGCCGCACTCCACAACCATAACCACCATCTGCTGCCACACTCAACCACCATAACCTCCACCTGCTGCCACACTCCATTACCATAACCACCACCTTCTGCCACACTCCACCACCATAACCACCACCTGCTGCCACACTCCACCACCACAACCACCACTTGCTGCCACACTCCACCACCATAACCACCACATGATGCTACACTCCATTTCCTTAACCACAACCTGCTGCCACACTTCACCACCATAACCACCACCTGCTGCCACACTCCACTACCATAACCACCACCTGCTGCCACACTCCACCACCACCACTACCACCACCTGCTGCCACACTCCACCACCATAAACACCACCTGCTGCAACATTCCACAACCACGACAGTAACCAGCCCCTCCTGCCACACTCTACCATCCACCACCTCCACGACCTGCTGCCACACTCCACAACCATAACCACCACCTGCGGCAACACTCCACCATCATAACAACCACCTGCTGACACACTCCACTTCCACCACCTGCTGCCACACTCCATCACCATAACCACCACCTGCTGCCAAACTCCACCACCACCACCTGCTGCCTCACTCCACCATCATAACCACCACCTGCTGCCACACTCCTCCATGATAACCACCACCTGCTGCCACACTCCACCACCATAACCACCACCTGCTGCCACACTCCACCACCATAACCACAACCTGCTGCAACACTCCACCACCATAATCACCACCTGCTGCCACACTCCACCACTGTAACCACCACCTGCTGTCACACTCCACCACCATAACCACCACCTGCTGCCAAACTCCAACACCTGCTGCCACACTCCACCACCATAACCACCATCTGCGGCCACACTCTACCACCATAACCAACACCTGCTGCCACACTCCACCACCAAAACTACCACCTGCTGCCACACTCCATCAACATAACCACCACCTGCAGCCATACTCCATTACTATAACACCCACCTGCTGCCACACTCCACCACCAAAACTACCACCTGCTGTCACACTCCACCACCATAACCACCACCTGCGGCCACACTCCACCATAACCACCTGCTGCCACTCCACCACCATAACCACCACCTGCTGCCACACTCCACCACCATAGCCACCACTTGCAGCCACACTCCACCACCATAACCACCACCTGCTGCCACACTCCACCATTATAACCACCACCTGCTGCCACACTCCATTTCCTTAACCACCACCTGCTGCCACACTCCACCACCATAACCACCACCTGCCGCTACACTCCACTACCATAACCACCACCTGCTGCCACACTCCACCACCACCACTACCACCACCTGCTTCCACACTCCACCATTATAAACACCATCTGCTGCCACATTCCACAACCACGACAGTAACCAGCCCCTCCTGCCACACTCCACCACCACCACCTCTACGACCTGCTGCCACACTCCACAACCATAACCACCACCTGCGGCAACACTCCACCACCATAACCACCACCTGCTGACACACTCCACCTCCACCACCTGCTGCTACACTCCATCACCATAACCACCACCTGCTGCCACACTCCACCACCACCACCACCTGCTGCCCCTCTCCACCATCATAACCACCACCTGCTGCAGAACTCCACCATCATAACCACCACTTGCTGCCACACTCCACCACCATAACCACCACCTGCTGCCACACTCCACCACCATAACCACCACCTGCTGCCACACTCCACCACCATAATCACCACCTGCTGCCACACTCCACCACTGTAACCACCACCTGCTGCCACACTCCACCACCATAACCACCACCTGCTGCCACACTCCAACACCTGCTGCCACACTCCACCACCATAACCACCACCTGCGGCCACACTCTACCACCATAACCACCACCTGCTGCCACACTTAAACACCTGTTGCCACACTCAACAACTATAACACCCACTTGCTGCCACACTCCACCACCAAAACTACCACCTGCTGCCACACTCCACCACCATAACCACCACCTGCTGCCACACTCCATCTATATAACCACCACCTGCAACCATACTCCATTACTATAAAACCCACCTACTGCCACACTCCACCACCAAAACAACCACCTGCTGCCACACTTCACCACCATAACCACCACCTGCTACCACCCTCCAACACCTGCTGCCACACTCCACCACCAAAACTACCACATGCTGCCACACTCCACCACCATAACCACCACCTGCTGACACTCTATCACCATAACCACCACCTGCAGCCACACTCCACCACCATAACCACCTCCTGCTGCCACACTCCACCACCATAACCACCACATGCTGCCACACTCCACCACTATAAACACCACCTGCTGCCACACTCCACCACGATAACCACCACCTGCAGCTACACTCCACCACCATAACCACCACCTGCTGCCACACTCCACCACCATAACCACCACCTGCTGCCATACCCCACCACCATAACCACCATCTGCTGCTTAACTCCACCACCATAACCACCACCTGCTACCACACTCCACCACCATAACCACCACATGCTGCCAAACTCCACCACCAAAACCACCACCTGCTGCCACACTCCATCACCACCACCACCACCACCTGCTGCCACACTCCACCACCATAACCACCACCTGCTGCTTCACTCCACCACCACCACCTGCTGCCACACTCCACAACCACCAACACAACCTGCTCCCACACTCCACTACCATAACCACAACCTACTGCCACACTCCACCACCACCACCACCTGCTGCCCCACTCCACCACCTGCTGCCATACTCCACCACAATAACCACCACCTGCTGCCACATTCCACCACATTAACCATTACCTGCTGCCACACTCCACCACCATAATCACCACGTGATGCCACACTCCAACACTGTAACCACCACCTGCTGTTACACTCCACCACCATAACCACCACCTGCTGCCACACTCCACCACCTGCTGCCACACTCCACCACCTGCTGCCACACTCCACCACCATAACCACCACCTGCGGTCACACTCAACCACCAAAATTCCCACCTGCTGCCACACTCCACCACCGTAAACACCACCTGCTGCCACACTCCACCACCACCACTTGCTGCCACACTCCATCACCATAACCACCACCTGCTGCCACACTCCACCACGATAAACACCACCTGCTGCCACACTCGATCACCATAGCCACCACTTGCAGCCACACTCCACCACCTGCTGCCACACTCCACCACCATAACCACCACCTGCTGCCACACTACACCACAATAACCACCACCTACTGCCACACTCCACCACCATAACCACCACCTGCTGCTACACTCCACTACCATAACCACCACCTGCTGCCACACTCCACCACCACCACCTCCACGACCTGCTGCCACACTCCACCACCATAACCACCACCTGCGGCCACACTCCAGCACCATAACCACCACCTACTGCCACACTCCACTACCATAACCACCACCTGCAGCCATACTCCACCACAATAACACCAACTTGCTGCCACACTCCACCACTGTTACCACCACCTGCTGTCACACTCCACCACTATAACCACCACCTGCTGCCACACTCCACCACCATAACCACCACCTGCTTCCACACTCCACCACCATAACCACCATCTGCTGCCACACTCCACCATGATAATCACCACCTGCTGTCACACTCCACCACCAAAACTACCACCAGCTGCCACCCTCCACCACCATAACCACCACCTGCTGCCGCACTCTACCACCGTAACCACCACCTGCTGCCACACTCCACCACCAAAACCACCACCTGCTGCCTCACTCCACCACCATAACCACCACCTGCTGCCGAATTCCACAACCATAACCACCATCTGCTGCCACTCTCAACCACCATAACCTCCATCTGCTGCCACACTCAACCACCATAACCTCCACCTGCTGCCACACTCCATCACCATAACCACCACCTTCTGCCACACTCCACCACAATAACCACCACCTGCTGCCACATTCAACCACCAAAAAAAACACCAGCTGCCACACTCCACCACCATAACCACCACCTTCTGCCACACTCCACCACAATAACCACCACCTGCTGCCACATTCCACCACCAAAAAAAACACCAGCTGCCACACTCCACTACCATTACCACCACCTGCTGCCACACTCCACCACCACCACTACCACCACCTGCTGCCACACTCCACCACCATAAACACCACCTGCTGCCACATTCCACAACCACGACAGTAACCAGCCCCTCCTGCCAAACTCTACCACCACCACCTCCACGACCTGCTGCCACACTCCACAACCATAACCACCACCTGCGGCAACACTCCACCACCATAACAACCACCTGCTGACACACTCCACCTCCACCACCTGCTGCCACACTCCATCACCATAACCACCACCTGCTGCCAAACTCCACCACCACCACCTGCTGCCTCACTCCACCACCATAACCACAACCTGCTGCCACACTCCACCACCATAATCACCACCTGTTGCCACACTCCACCACTGTAACCACCACCTGCTGTCACACTCCACCACCATAACCACCACCTGCTGCCAAACTCCAACACCTGCTGCCACACTTCACCACCATAACCACCATCTGCGGCCACACTCTACCACCATAACCAACACCTGCTGCCACACTCCACCACCAAAACTACCACCTGCTGCCACACTCCATCAACATAACCACCACCTGCAGCCATACTCCATTACTATAACACCCACCTGCTGCCACACTACACCACCAAAACTACCACCTGCTTCCAAACTCCATCACCAAAACCACCACCTGCTGCCACACTCAATCACCACCACCACCTGCTGCCCCATTCCACCACCTGCTGCTATACTCCACCACATTAACCACCACCTGCTGCCTCACTCCACTACCATAATCACCACCTGCTGCCATACTCCACCACTGTAACCACCACCTGCTGCTACACTCCACCACCATAAACACCACCACCTGCCACATTCCACCACCATAACCACCACCTGCTGCCACACTCCACCACCAAAACCATCACCTGCTGCCTCACTCCTCCACCATAACCACCACCTGCTGCCGCACTCCACCACCATAACCACCATCTGCTGCCTCACTCAACCACCAAAACCACCACCTGCTGCCACACTCCACCACCATAACCTCCACCTGCTGCCACACTCCATCACCATAATCACCACCTTCTGCCACACTCCACCACCCTAACCACCACCTGCTGCCACATTCCACCACCAAAAAAACCTCCAGCTGCCACACTCCATCACTATACCCACCACCTTCTGCCACACTCCACCACCATAACCACCACCTGCTGCCACACTCCACCATAAATAACCACCACCTGCTGCCTCACTCCACCACCATAACCACCACCTGCTGCCGCACTCCACAACCATAACCACCATCTGCTGCCACACTCAACCACCATAACCTCCACCTGCTGCCACACTCCATCACCATAACCACCACCTTTTGCCACACTCCACCACCATAACCACCACCTGCTGCCACACTCCACCACCATAACCACCACATGATGCCACACTCCATTTCCTTAACCACAACCTGCTGCCACACTTCACCACCATAACCACCACCTGCTGCCACACTCCACTACCATAACCACCACCTGCTGCCACACTCCACCACCACCACTACCACCACCTGCTGCCACACTCCACCACCATAAACACTACCTGCTGCCACATTCCACAACCACGACAGTAACCAGCCCCTCCTGCCACACTCTACCACCACCACCTCCACGACCTGCTGCCACACTCCAAAACCATAACCACCACCTGCGGCAACACTCCACCACCATAACAACCACCTGCTGACACACTCCACTTCCACCACCTGCTGCCACACTCCATCACCATAACCACCACCTGCTTCCAAACTCCACCACCACCACCTGCTACCTCACTACACCATCATAACCACCACCTGCTGCCACACTCCACCATGATAACCACCACCTGCTGCCACACTCCACCACCATAACCACCACCTGCTGCCACACTCCACCACCATAACCACAACCTGCTGCCACACTCCACCACCATATTCACCACCTGCTGCCACACTCCACCACTGTAACCACCACCTGCTGTCACAGTCCACCACCATAACCACCACCTGCTGCCAAACTCCAACACCTGCTGCCACACTCCACCACCATAACCACCATCTGCGGCCACACTCTACCACAATAACCAACACCTGCTGCCACACTCCACCACCAAAACTACCACCTGCTGCCACACTCCATCAACATAACCACCACCTGCAGCCATACTCCATTACTATAACACCCACCTGCTGCCACACTCCACCACCAAAATTACCACCTGCTGTCACACTCCACCACCATAACCACCACCTGCTGACACACTCCATCACCATAACCACAACCTGCTGCCACACTCCACCACCATAACCACCACCTGCGGCCACACTCCACCACAACCACCTGCTGCCACTCCACCACCATAACCACCACCTGCTGCCACACTCCACCACCATAGCCACCACTTGCAGCCACACTCCACCACCATAACCACCACCTGCTGCCACACTCCACCACCATAACCACCACCTGCTGCCACACTCCATTTCCTTAACCACCACCACTTGCTGCCACACTCCAACACCATATCCACCACCTGCCGCTACACTCCACTACCATAACCACCACCTGCTGCCACACTCCACCACCACCACTACCACCACCTGCTTCCACACTCCACCACTATAAACACCACCTGCTGCCACATTCCACAACCACGACAGTAACCAGCCCCTTCTGCCACACTCCACCTCCACCACCTCCACGACCTGCTGTCACACTCCACAACCATAACCACCACCTGCGGCAACACTCCACCACCATAACCAACTCCTGCTGACACACTCCACCTCCACCACCTCCACCACCTGCTGCTACACTCCATCACCATAACCACCACCTGCTGCCACACTCCACCACCACCACCTGCTGCCCCTCTCCACCATCATAACCACCACCTGCTGCCGAACTCCACCATGATAACCACCACCTGCTGCCACACTCCACCACCATAACCACCACCTGCTGCCACACTCCACCACCATAACCACCACCTGCTGCCACACTCCACCACCATAATCACCACCTGCTGCCACACTCCACCACTGTAACCACCACCTGCTGCCACACTCCACCACCATAATCACCACCTGCTGCCACACTCCACCACCATAACCACCACCTGCGGCCACACTCTACCACCATAACCACCACCTGCTGCCACACTCCAACTCCTGTTGCCACACTCCACAACTATAACACCCACTTGCTGCCACACTCCACCACCAAAACTACCACCTGCTGCCACACTCCACCACCATAACCACCACCTGCTGCCACACTCCAACACCTGCTGCCACACTCCATCAATATAACCACCACCTGCAGCCATACTCCATTACTGTAAAACCCACCTACTGCCACACTCCACCACCAAAACTACCACCTGCTGCCACACTCCACCACCATAACCACCACCTGCTACCACCCTCCAACACCTGCTGCCACACTCCACCACCAAAACTACCACCTGCTGCCACACTCCACCTCCATAACCACCACCTGCTGACACACTCCATCACCATAACCACCACCTGCAGCCACACTCCACCACCATAACCGCCTCCTGCTGCCACACTCCACCATCATAACCACCACCTGCTACCACCCTCCAACACCTGCTGCCACACTCCACCACCAAAACTACCACCTGCTGCCACACTCCACCTCCATAACCACCACCTGCTGCCACACTCCATCAATATAACCACCACCTGCAGCCATACTCCATTACTGTAAAACCCACCTACTGCCACACTCCACCACCAAAACTACCACCTGCTGCCACACTCCACCACCATAACCACCACCTGCTACCACCCTCCACCACATGCTGCCACACTCCACCACTATAAACACCACCTGCTGTCACACTCCACCACGATAACCACCACCTGCAGCCACACTCCACCACCATAACCACCACCTGCTGCCACACTCCACCACCATAACCACCACCTGCTGCCATACCCCACCACCATAACCACCATCTGCTGCTAAACTCCACCACCATAACCACCACCTGCTGCCACACTCCACAACCATAACCACCACATGCTGCCAAACTCCACCACCAAAACCACCACCTGCTGCCACACTCCATCACCACCACCACCACCACCTGCTGCCACACTCCACCACCATAACCACCACCTGCTGCTTCACTCCACCACCACCACCTGCTGCCACACTCCACAACCACCAACATAACCTGCTCCCACACTCCACTACCATAACCACAACCTACTGCCACACTCCACCACCACCACCACCTGCTGCCCCACTCCACCACCTGCTGCCATACTCCACCACAATAACCACCACCTGCTGCCACACTCCACCACATTAACCATTACCTGCTGCCACACTCCACCACCATAATCACCACGTGCTGCCACACTCCAACACTGTAACCACCACCTGCTGTTACACTCCACCACCATAACTACCACCTCCTGCCACACTCCACCACCATAACCACCACCTGCGGTCACACTCCACCACCATAATTCCCACCTGCTGCCACACTCCACCACCGTAACCACCACCTGCTGCCAAACTCCACCACCATAAGCACCACCTGCTGCCACACTCCACCACTATAAACACCACCTGCTGCCACACTCCACCACCATAACCACCACCTGCTGCCACACTCCACCACCATAACCACCACCTGCTGCCACACTCCACCACCATAATTCCCACCTGCTGCCACACTCCACCACCTGCTGCCACACTCCACAACCATAACCATAACCTGCTGCCACACTCCACCACCTGCTGCCACACTCCACGACCATAACCACCACCTGCTGCCACACTCCACCACCATAACCAACATCTTCTGCCACACTACACCACAATAACCACCACCTACTGCCACACTCCACCACCATAACCACCACCTGCTGCTACACTCCATCACTATAACCACCACCTGCTGCCACACTCCACAACCATAACCATAACCTGCTGCCACACTCCACCACCTGCTGCCACACTCCACGACCATAACCACCACCTGCTGCCACACTCCACCACCATAACCAACATCTTCTGCCACACTACACCACAATAACCACCACCTACTGCCACACTCCACCACCATAACCACCACCTGCTGCTACACTCCATCACTATAACCACCACCTGCTGCCACACTCCCCCACCACCACCTGCTGCCCCACTCCACCATTATAACCACCACCTGCGGCCACACTCCAGCACCATAACCACCACCTACTGCCACACTCCACTACTATAACCACCACCTGCAGCCATACTCCACCACAATAACACCAACTTGCTGCCACACTCCACCACTGTTACCACCACCTGCTGTCACACTCCACCACTATAACCACCACCTGCTGCCACACTCCACCACCATAACCACCACTTGCTGCCACACTCCACCACCATAACCACCACCTGCTGCCACACTCCACCACCAAAATCACCACCTGCTGCCTCACTCCACCACCATAACTACCACCTGCTGCCGCACTCCACCACCATAACCACCATCTGCTGCCACACTCCACCATGATAATCACCACCTGCTGTCACACTCCACCACCATAACCACCACCTGCTGCCACACTCCACCACCATAACCACCACCTGCTGCCACACTCCACCACCAAAACCACCACCTGCTGCCCCACTCCACCACCATAACCACCACCTGCTGCCGCACTCCACAACCATAACCACCATCTGCTGCCACACTCAACCACCATAACCTCCATCTGCTGCCACACTCAACCACCATAACCTCCACCTGTGCCACACTCCATCACCATAACCACCACCTTCTGCCACACTCCATCACCATAACCACCACCTGCTGCCACACTCCACCACCATACCCACCACCTGCTGCCACACTCCACCACCATAACCACCACCTGCTTCCACACTTCACCACTATAAACACCACCTGCTGCAACATTCCACAACCACGACAGTAACCAGCCCCTCCTGCTACACTCCACCACCACCTCCACGACCTGCTGCCACACTCCACAACCATAACCACCACCTGCGGCAACACTCCACCACCATAACCACCACCTGCTGACACACTCCACCTCCACCACCTCCACCACCTGCTGCCACACTCCATCACCGTAACCACCACCTGCTGCCCCACTCCACCATCATAACCACCACCTGCTGCCACACTCCACCACCATAACCACCACCTGCGGCCACACTTCAGCACCATAACCACAACCTACTGCCACACTCAACTACCATAACCACCACCTGCAGCCATACTCCACCACAATAACACCAACTTGCTGCCACACTCCACCACTGTTACCACCACCTGCTGTCACACTCCACCACTATAACCACCACCTGCTGCCACACTCCATCACCATAACCACCACCTTCTGCCACACTCCACCACCATAACCACCACCTGCTGCCACACTCCACCACCATAACCACCACCTGCTGCCACACTCCACCACCATAACCACCACCTGCTGCCACACTCCACCACCGTAAACACCACCTGCTGCCACAGTCCACCACTTGCTGCCACACTCCATCACCATAACCACCACCTGCTGCCACACTCCACCACGATAAACACCACCTGCTGCCACACTCGATCACCATAGCCACCACTTGCAGCCAGACTCCACCACCTGCTGCCACACTCCACCACCATAACCAACATCTTCTGCCACACTACACCACAATAACCACCACCTACTGCCACACTCCACCACCATAACCACCACCTGCTGCTACACTCCACTACCATAACCACCACCTGCTGCCCCACTCCACCACCTCCACCTCCACGACCTGCTGCCACACTTCACAACTATAACCACCACCTGCGGCCACACTCCACCACCATAACCACCACCTGCTGCCACACTCCATCACCATAACCACCACCTGGTGCCACACTCCCCCACCACCACCTGCTGCCCCACTCCACCATCATAACCACCACCTGCTGCCACACTCCACCACCATAACCACCACCTGCGGCCACACTCCAGCACCATAACCACCACCTACTGCCACACTCCACTACCATAACCACCACCTGCGGCCACACTCCACCACAATAACACCAACTTGCTGCCACACTCCACCACTGTTACCACCACCTGCTGTCACACTCCACCACTATAACCACCACCTGCTGCCACACTCCACCACCATAACCACCACCTGCTGCCACACTCCATCACTATAACCACCACCTGCTGCCACACTCAACCACCATAACCTCCACCTGCTGCCACACTCCATCACCATAACCACCACCTTTTGCCACACTCCACCACCATAACCACCACCTTTTGCCACACTCCACCACTATAACCACCACCTGCTGCCACACTCCACCACTGTTACCACCACCTGCTGTCACACTCCACCACTATAACCACCACCTGCTGCCACACTCAACCACCATAACCTCCACCTGCTGCCACACTCCATCACCATAACCACCACCTTTTGCCACACTCCACCACTATAACCACCACCTGCTGCCACACTCCACCACTGTTACCACCACCTGCTGTCACACTCCACCACTATAACCACCACCTGCTGCCACACTCAACCACCATAACCTCCACCTGCTGCCACACTCCATCACCATAACCACCACCTTTTGCCACACTCCACCACCATAACCACCACCTGCTGCCACACTCCACCACCATAACCACCACATGATGCCACACTCCATTTCCTTAACCACAACCTGCTGCCACACTTCACCACCATAACCACCACCTGCTGCCACACTCCACTACCATAACCACCACCTGCTGCCACACTCCACCACCACCACTACCACCACCTGCTGCCACACTCCACCACCATAAACACTACCTGCTGCCACATTCCACAACCACGACAGTAACAGCCCCTCCTGCCACACTCTACCACCACCACCTCCACGACCTGCTGCCACACTCCAAAACCATAACCACCACCTGCGGCAACACTCCACCACCATAACAACCACCTGCTGACACACTCCACTTCCACCACCTGCTGCCACACTCCATCACCATAACCACCACCTGCTTCCAAACTCCACCACCACCACCTGCTACCTCACTACACCATCATAACCACCACCTGCTGCCACACTCCACCATGATAACCACCACCTGCTGGAACACTCCACCACCATAACCACCACCTGCTGCCACACTCCACCACCATAACCACAACCTGCTGCCACACTCCATCACCATAACCACCACCTTTTGCCACACTCCACCACCATAACCACCACCTGCTGCCACACTCCACCACCATAACCACCACATGATGCCACACTCCATTTCCTTAACCACAACCTGCTGCCACACTTCACCACCATAACCACCACCTGCTGCCACACTCCACTACCATAACCACCACCTGCTGCCACACTCCACCACCACCACTACCACCACCTGCTGCCACACTCCACCACCATAAACACTACCTGCTGCCACATTCCACAACCACGACAGTAACCAGCCCCTCCTGCCACACTCTACCACCACCACCTCCACGACCTGCTGCCACACTCCAAAACCATAACCACCACCTGCGGCAACACTCCACCACCATAACAACCACCTGCTGACACACTCCACTTCCACCACCTGCTGCCACACTCCATCACCATAACCACCACCTGCTTCCAAACTCCACCACCACCACCTGCTACCTCACTACACCATCATAACCACCACCTGCTGCCACACTCCACCATGATAACCACCACCTGCTGCCACACTCCACCACCATAACCACCACCTGCTGCCACACTCCACCACCATAACCACAACCTGCTGCCACACTCCACCACCATAATCACCACCTGCTGCCACACTCCACCACTGTAACCACCACCTGCTGTCACAGTCCACCACCATAACCACCACCTGCTGCCAAACTCCAACACCTGCTGCCACACTCCACCACCATAACCACCATCTGCGGCCACACTCTACCACAATAACCAACACCTGCTGCCACACTCCACCACCAAAACTACCACCTGCTGCCACACTCCATCAACATAACCACCACCTGCAGCCATACTCCATTACTATAACACCCACCTGCTGCCACACTCCACCACCAAAATTACCACCTGCTGTCACACTCCACCACCATAACCACTACCTGCTGACACACTCCATCACCATAACCACAACCTGCTGCCACACTCCACCACCATAACCACCACCTGCGGCCACACTCCACCACAACCACCTGCTGCCACTCCACCACCATAACCACCACCTGCTGCCACACTCCACCACCATAGCCACCACTTGCAGCCACACTCCACCACCATAACCACCACCTGCTGCCACACTCCACCACCATAACCACCACCTGCTGCCACACTCCATTTCCTTAACCACCACCACTTGCTGCCACACTCCAACACCATATCCACCACCTGCCGCTACACTCCACTACCATAACCACCACCTGCTGCCACACTCCACCACCACCACTACCACCACCTGCTTCCACACTCCACCACTATAAACACCACCTGCTGCCACATTCCACAACCACGACAGTAACCAGCCCCTTCTGCCACACTCCACCTCCACCACCTCCACGACCTGCTGTCACACTCCACAACCATAACCACCACCTGCGGCAACACTCCACCACCATTGCCACCACCTGCTGCCATACCCCACCTCCATAACCACCACATGCTGCCACACTCCACCACGATAACCACCACCTGCTGCCACACTCCACCACCATAACCATCACCTGGTGCCACACTCCACCACCATAACCACCACCTGCTGCCATACCCCACTACCATAACCACCATCTGCTGCTAAACTCCACCACCAAAACTACCACCTGCTGCCACACTCCATCAACATAACCACCACCTGCAGCCATACTCCATTACTATAACACCCACCTGCTGCCACACTCCACCACCAAAATTACCACCTGCTGTCACACTCCACCACCATAACCACCACCTGCTGACACACTCCATCACCATAACCACAACCTGCTGCCACACTCCACCACCATAACCACCACCTGCGGCCACACTCCACCACAACCACCTGCTGCCACTCCACCACCATAACCACCACCTGCTGCCACACTCCACCACCATAGCCACCACTTGCAGCCACACTCCACCACCATAACCACCACCTGCTGCCACACTCCACCACCATAACCACCACCTGCTGCCACACTCCATTTCCTTAACCACCACCACTTGCTGCCACACTCCAACACCATATCCACCACCTGCCGCTACACTCCACTACCATAACCACCACCTGCTGCCACACTCCACCACCACCACTACCACCACCTGCTTCCACACTCCACCACTATAAACACCACCTGCTGCCACATTCCACAACCACGACAGTAACCAGCCCCTTCTGCCACACTCCACCTCCACCACCTCCACGACCTGCTGTCACACTCCACAACCATAACCACCACCTGCGGCAACACTCCACCACCATTGCCACCACCTGCTGCCATACCCCACCTCCATAACCACCACATGCTGCCACACTCCACCACGATAACCACCACCTGCTGCCACACTCCACCACCATAACCATCACCTGGTGCCACACTCCACCACCATAACCACCACCTGCTGCCATACCCCACTACCATAACCACCATCTGCTGCTAAACTCCACCACAATAACCACCACCTGCTGCCACACTCCACCACCATAACCACCACATGCTGCCAAACTCCACCACCAAAACCACCACCTGCTGCCACACTCCATCACCACCACCATTGCCACCACCTGCTGCCATACCCCACCTCCATAACCACCACATGCTGCCACACTCCACCACGATAACCACCACCTGCTGCCACACTCCACCACCATAACCATCACCTGGTGCCACACTCCACCACCATAACCACCACCTGCTGCCATACCCAACTACCATAACCACCATCTGCTGCTAAACTCCACCACAATAACCACCACCTGCTGCCACACTCGACCACCATAGCCACCACTTGCAGCCACACTCCACCACCATAACCACCACCTGCTGCCACACTCCACCACCAGAACCACCACCTGCTGCCACACTCCACCACGATAACCACCACCTGCTGCCACACTCCACCACCATAACCATCACCTGGTGCCACACTCCACCACCATAACCACCACCTGCTGCCATACCCCACCTCCATAACCACCACATGCTGCCACACTCCACCACGATAACCACCACCTGCTGCCACACTCCACCACCATAACCATCACCTGGTGCCACACTCCACCACCATAACCACCACCTGCTGCCATACCCCACTACCATAACCACCATCTGCTGCTAAACTCCACCACAATAACCACCACCTGCTGCCAAACTCCACCACCATAACCACCACATGCTGCCACACTCCACCACCACCACCACCACCTGCTCCCACACTCCACTACCATAACTACAACCTGCTGCCACACCACAACCACCTGCTACCCCACTCCACCACCACCACCACCACCTGCTGCCCCACTCCACCACCTGCTGCTATACTCCACCACAATAACCAGCACCTGCTGACACACTCCACCTCCACCACCTGCTGCCATACTCCATCACCATAACCACCACCTGCTGCCACACTCCACCACCATAACCACCACCTGCTGCCCCACTCCACCATCATAACCACCACCTGCTGCCGCACTCCACCATGATAACCACCACCTGCTGCCATACACCACTACCATAACTACCACCTGCAGCTATACTCCACCACTATAACACCCACTTGCTGCCACACTCCACCACCAAAACTACCACCTGCTGCCACACTTCACCACTATAACCACCACCTGCTGACACACACCACCTCCACCACCTGCTGCCGCACTCCATCACCAAAACCACCACCTGTTTCACACTCCACCACCACAACCACCGCCTGCTGCCACACTCCACCACCATAACCACCACCTGCTGCCACACTCAACCATCATAATCACCACCTGCTTCCACACTCCACCACTGTAACCACCACCTGCTGTCACACTCCACCACCTGCTGCCACATTCCACCATCATAACCACCACCTGCTGCCACACTCCACCACCAAAACCACCACCTGCTGCCTCACTCCACCACCATAACCACCATCTGCTGCCGCACTCCACAACCATAACCACCATCTGCTGCCACACTCAACCACCATAACCACCACCTGCTGCCACACTCTATCACCATAACCATCACCTTCTGCCACACTCCACACCATAACCATCACCTTCTGCCACACTCCACCACCATAACCACCACCTGCTGCCACAGTCCACCACCATAACCGCCACCTGCCGCTACACTGCACTACCATAACCACCACCTGCCGCTTCACTCCACTACCATAACCACCACCTGCTGCCACACTCCACCACCACCACTACTACCACCTGCTGCCACACTCCACCACCATAACCACCACCTGCTGCCATACTCCACCACCATAACCACCACCTGCTGCCACACTCCACCACCATAGCCACCACTTGCAGCCACACTCTACCACCATAACCACCACCTACTGCCACACTCCACCACCATAGCCACCACTTGCAGCCACACTCCACCACCATAACCACCACCTGCTGCCACACTCCACCACCATAGCCACCACTTGCAGCCACACTCCACCACCATAACCACCAACTGCTGCCTCACTCCACCACTATAACCACCACCTGCCGCTACACTCCACTACCATAACCACCATCTGCTGCCACACTCAACCACCATAACCACCACCTGCTGCCGCACTCCACTATGATAACCACCACTTGCTGCCACACTCCACCACCAAAACCACCACCTGCTGCCACACTCCACCACTATAACCACCACTTGCTGCCACACTCCACCACCATAATCACCATCTGCTGCCACACTCCACCACTGTAACCACCACCTGCTGTCACACTCCACCACCATAACCACCACCTGCTGCCACACTCCAACACCTGCTGCCACACTCCACCATCATAACCACCACCTGCGGCCACACTCTACCACCATATCCACCACCTGCTACCACACTCCACTACCATAAGCACCACCTGCTTCCACTCTCCACCACCACCACCTGCTGCCACACTCCACCACCATAACCACCACCTGCGGCCACACTCCACTACCACCACCTGCTGCCACACTCCACCACCATAACGACCACCTGCTTCCACACTCCACCTCCATAAACACCACCTGCTGCCACACTCGACCACCATAGCCACCACTTGCAGCCACACTCCACCACCATAACCACCACCTGCTGCCACACTCCACCACCATAACCACCACCTGCTGCCACACTCCACCACCATAACCACCACCTGCTGCCACACTCCACCACGATAACCACCACCTGGTGCCTCACTCCACCACCATTGCCACCACCTGCTGCCATACCCCACCTCCATAACCACCACATGCTGCCACACTCCACCACGATAACCACCACCTGCTGCCACACTCCACCACCATAACCATCACCTGGTGCCACACTCCACCACCATAACCACCACCTGCTGCCATACCCCACTACCATAACCACCATCTGCTGCTAAACTCCACCACAATAACCACCACCTGCTGCCACACTCCACCACCATAACCACCACATGCTGCCAAACTCCACCACCAAAACCACCACCTGCTGCCACACTCCATCACCACCACCACGACCACCTGCTGCCACACTCCACCACCATAACCACCACCTGCTGCCACACTCCACCACCATAACCACCACCTGCTGCCACACTCCACCACGATAACCACCACCTGGTGCCTCACTCCACCACCATTGCCACCACCTGCTGCCATACCCCACCTCCATAACCACCACATGCTGCCACACTCCACCACGATAACCACCACCTGCTGCCACTTTCCACCACCATAACCATCACCTGGTGCCACACTCCACCACCATAACCACCACCTGCTGCCATACCCCACTACCATAACCACCATCTGCTGCTAAACTCCACCACAATAACCACCACCTGCTGCCACACTCCACCACCATAACCACCACATGCTGCCAAACTCCACCACCAAAACCACCACCTGCTGCCACACTCCATCACCACCACCATTGCCACCACCTGCTGCCATACCCCACCTCCATAACCACCACATGCTGCCACACTCCACCACGATAACCACCACCTGCTGCCACACTCCACCACCATAACCATCACCTGGTGCCACACTCCACCACCATAACCACCACCTGCTGCCATACCCAACTACCATAACCACCATCTGCTGCTAAACTCCACCACAATAACCACCACCTGCTGCCACACTCGACCACCATAGCCACCACTTGCAGCCACACTCCACCACCATAACCACCACCTGCTGCCACACTCCACCACCATAACCACCACCTGCTGCCACACTCCACCACGATAACCACCACCTGCTGCCACACTCCACCACCATAACCATCACCTGGTGCCACACTCCACCACCATAACCACCACCTGCTGCCATACCCCACCTCCATAACCACCACATGCTGCCACACTCCACCACGATAACCACCACCTGCTGCCACACTCCACCACCATAACCATCACCTGGTGCCACACTCCACCACCATAACCACCACCTGCTGCCATACCCCACTACCATAACCACCATCTGCTGCTAAACTCCACCACAATAACCACCACCTGCTGCCAAACTCCACCACCATGACCACCACATGCTGCCACACTCCACCACCACCACCACCACCTGCTCCCACACTCCACTACCATAACTACAACCTGCTGCCACACCACAACCACCTGCTACCCCACTCCACCACCACCACCACCACCTGCTGCCCCACTCCACCACCTGCTGCTATACTCCACCACAATAACCAGCACCTGCTGACACACTCCACCTCCACCACCTGCTGCCATACTCCATCACCATAACCACCACCTGCTGCCACACTCCACCACCATAACCACCACCTGCTGCCCCACTCCACCATCATAACCACCACCTGCTGCCGCACTCCACCATGATACCCACCACCTGCTGCCATACACCACTACCATAACTACCACCTGCAGCTATACTCCACCACTATAACACCCACTTGCTGCCACACTCCACCACCAAAACTACCACCTGCTGCCACACTTCACCACTATAACCACCACCTGCTGACACACACCACCTCCACCACCTGCTGCCGCACTCCATCACCAAAACCACCACCTGTTTCACACTCCACCACCACAACCACCGCCTGCTGCCACACTCCACCACCATAACCACCACCTGCTGCCACACTCAACCATCATAATCACCACCTGCTTCCACACTCCACCACTGTAACCACCACCTGCTGTCACACTCCACCACCTGCTGCCACATTCCACCATCATAACCACCACCTGCTGCCACACTCCACCACCAAAACCACCACCTGCTGCCTCACTCCACCACCATAACCACCATCTGCTGCCGCACTCCACAACCATAACCACCATCTGCTGCCACACTCAACCACCATAACCACCACCTGCTGCCACACTCTATCACCATAACCATCACCTTCTGCCACACTCCACACCATAACCATCACCTTCTGCCACACTCCACACCATAACCACCACCTGCTGCCACACTCCATCACCACCACCACGACCACCTGCTGCCACACTCCACCACCATAACCACCACCTGCTGCCACACTCCACCACCATAACCACCACCTGCTGCCACACTCCACCACGATAACCACCACCTGGTGCCTCACTCCACCACCATTGCCACCACCTGCTGCCATACCCCACCTCCATAACCACCACATGCTGCCACACTCCACCACGATAACCACCACCTGCTGCCACACTCCACCACCATAACCATCACCTGGTGCCACACTCCACCACCATAACCACCACCTGCTGCCATACCCCACTACCATAACCACCATCTGCTGCTAAACTCCACCACAATAACCACCACCTGCTGCCACACTCCACCACCATAACCACCACATGCTGCCAAACTCCACCACCAAAACCACCACCTGCTGCCACACTCCATCACCACCACCATTGCCACCACCTGCTGCCATACCCCACCTCCATAACCACCACATGCTGCCACACTCCACCACGATAACCACCACCTGCTGCCACACTCCACCACCATAACCATCACCTGGTGCCACACTCCACCACCATAACCACCACCTGCTGCCATACCCAACTACCATAACCACCATCTGCTGCTAAACTCCACCACAATAACCACCACCTGCTGCCACACTCGACCACCATAGCCACCACTTGCAGCCACACTCCACCACCATAACCACCACCTGCTGCCACACTCCACCACCATAACCACCACCTGCTGCCACACTCCACCACGATAACCACCACCTGCTGCCACACTCCACCACCATAACCATCACCTGGTGCCACACTCCACCACCATAACCACCACCTGCTGCCATACCCCACCTCCATAACCACCACATGCTGCCACACTCCACCACGATAACCACCACCTGCTGCCACACTCCACCACCATAACCATCACCTGGTGCCACACTCCACCACCATAACCACCACCTGCTGCCATACCCCACTACCATAACCACCATCTGCTGCTAAACTCCACCACAATAACTACCACCTGCTGCCAAACTCCACCACCATAACCACCACATGCTGCCACACTCCACCACCACCACCACCACCTGCTCCCACACTCCACTACCATAACTACAACCTGCTGCCACACCACAACCACCTGCTACCCCACTCCACCACCACCACCACCACCTGCTGCCCCACTCCACCACCTGCTGCTATACTCCACCACAATAACCAGCACCTGCTGACACACTCCACCTCCACCACCTGCTGCCATACTCCATCACCATAACCACCACCTGCTGCCACACTCCACCACCATAACCACCACCTGCTGCCCCACTCCACCATCATAACCACCACCTGCTGCCGCACTCCACCATGATACCCACCACCTGCTGCCATACACCACTACCATAACTACCACCTGCAGCTATACTCCACCACTATAACACCCACTTGCTGCCACACTCCACCACCAAAACTACCACCTGCTGCCACACTTCACCACTATAACCACCACCTGCTGACACACACCACCTCCACCACCTGCTGCCGCACTCCATCACCAAAACCACCACCTGTTTCACACTCCACCACCACAACCACCGCCTGCTGCCACACTCCACCACCATAACCACCACCTGCTGCCACACTCAACCATCATAATCACCACCTGCTTCCACACTCCACCACTGTAACCACCACCTGCTGTCACACTCCACCACCTGCTGCCACATTCCACCATCATAACCACCACCTGCTGCCACACTCCACCACCAAAACCACCACCTGCTGCCTCACTCCACCACCATAACCACCATCTGCTGCCGCACTCCACAACCATAACCACCATCTGCTGCCACACTCAACCACCATAACCACCACCTGCTGCCACACTCTATCACCATAACCATCACCTTCTGCCACACTCCACACCATAACCATCACCTTCTGCCACACTCCACACCATAACCACCACCTGCTGCCACACTCCATCACCACCACCACGACCACCTGCTGCCACACTCCACCACCATAACCACCACCTGCTGCCACACTCCACCACCATAACCACCACCTGCTGCCACACTCCACCACGATAACCACCACCTGGTGCCTCACTCCACCACCATTGCCACCACCTGCTGCCATACCCCACCTCCATAACCACCACATGCTGCCACACTCCACCACGATAACCACCACCTGCTGCCACACTCCACCACCATAACCATCACCTGGTGCCACACTCCACCACCATAACCACCACCTGCTGCCATACCCCACTACCATAACCACCATCTGCTGCTAAACTCCACCACAATAACCACCACCTGCTGCCACACTCCACCACCATAACCACCACATGCTGCCAAACTCCACCACCAAAACCACCACCTGCTGCCACACTCCATCACCACCACCATTGCCACCACCTGCTGCCATACCCCACCTCCATAACCACCACATGCTGCCACACTCCACCACGATAACCACCACCTGCTGCCACACTCCACCACCATAACCATCACCTGGTGCCACACTCCACCACCATAACCACCACCTGCTGCCATACCCAACTACCATAACCACCATCTGCTGCTAAACTCCACCACAATAACCACCACCTGCTGCCACACTCGACCACCATAGCCACCACTTGCAGCCACACTCCACCACCATAACCACCACCTGCTGCCACACTCCACCACCATAACCACCACCTGCTGCCACACTCCACCACGATAACCACCACCTGCTGCCACACTCCACCACCATAACCATCACCTGGTGCCACACTCCACCACCATAACCACCACCTGCTGCCATACCCCACCTCCATAACCACCACATGCTGCCACACTCCACCACGATAACCACCACCTGCTGCCACACTCCACCACCATAACCATCACCTGGTGCCACACTCCACCACCATAACCACCACCTGCTGCCATACCCCACTACCATAACCACCATCTGCTGCTAAACTCCACCACAATAACTACCACCTGCTGCCAAACTCCACCACCATAACCACCACATGCTGCCACACTCCACCACCACCACCACCACCTGCTCCCACACTCCACTACCATAACTACAACCTGCTGCCACACCACAACCACCTGCTACCCCACTCCACCACCACCACCACCACCTGCTGCCCCACTCCACCACCTGCTGCTATACTCCACCACAATAACCAGCACCTGCTGACACACTCCACCTCCACCACCTGCTGCCATACTCCATCACCATAACCACCACCTGCTGCCACACTCCACCACCATAACCACCACCTGCTGCCCCACTCCACCATCATAACCACCACCTGCTGCCGCACTCCACCATGATAACCACCACCTGCTGCCATACACCACTACCATAACTACCACCTGCAGCTATACTCCACCACTATAACACCCACTTGCTGCCACACTCCACCACCAAAACTACCACCTGCTGCCACACTTCACCACTATAACCACCACCTGCTGACACACACCACCTCCACCACCTGCTGCCGCACTGCATCACCAAAACCACCACCTGTTTCACACTCCACCACCACAACCACCGCCTGCTGCCACACTCCACCACCATAACCACCACCTGCTGCCACACTCAACCATCATAATCACCACCTGCTTCCACACTCCACCACTGTAACCACCACCTGCTGTCACACTCCACCACCTGCTGCCACATTCCACCATCATAACCACCACCTGCTGCCACACTCCACCACCAAAACCACCACCTGCTGCCTCACTCCACCACCATAACCACCATCTGCTGCCGCACTCCACAACCATAACCACAATCTGCTGCCACACTCAACCACCATAACCACCACCTGCTGCCACACTCTATCACCATAACCATCACCTTCTGCCACACTCCACACCATAACCATCACCTTCTGCCACACTCCACCACCATAACCACCACCTGCTGCCACAGTCCACCACCATAACCGCCACCTGCCGCTACACTGCACTACCATAACCACCACCTGCCGCTTCACTCCACTACCATAACCACCACCTGCTGCCACACTCCACCACCACCACTACTACCACCTGCTGCCACACTCCACCACCATAACCACCACCTGCTGCCATACTCCACCACCATAACCACCACCTGCTGCCACACTCCACCACCATAGCCACCACTTGCAGCCACACTCTACCACCATAACCACCACCTACTGCCACACTCCACCACCATAGCCACCACTTGCAGCCACACTCCACCACCATAACCACCACCTGCTGCCACACTCCACCACCATAGCCACCACTTGCAGCCACACTCCACCACCATAACCACCAACTGCTGCCTCACTCCACCACTATAACCACCACCTGCTGCCACACTCCACCACCATAACCACCACCTGCTACCACACCCCACCACCATAACCACCCCCTACTGCCACACCCCACCACCATAACCACCACCTGCTGCTAAACTCCACCACCATAACCACCACCTGCTGCCACACTCCACCACCATAACCACCACATGCTGCCAAAATCCATCACCAAAACCGTCACCTGCTGCCACACTCCAGCACCACCACCACCACCACCTGCTGCCACACTCCACCACCATAACCACCACCTGCTGCCACACTCCACCACCATAATCACCACCTGCTGCCACACTCCACCACTGTAACCACCTCCTGCGGCCACACTCCACCACCACCACCTGCTGCCACACTCCATCACCACCACCACCACCACCACCTGCTGCCACACTCCACCACCGCCACCTGCGCCCTTACACCACCACCATAACTACCACCTGCTGCCACACTCCACCACCATAACCAAAACCTGCTGCCACACTCCACCACCATAGCCACCACCTGCTGCCACACTCCACCACCATAACCACCACCTGCTGCCGCACTTCACCACCATAACCACCACCCGCTGCCACACTCTACCACCACCACCTGCTGCCACACTCCATCACCACCTCAACCACCACCTGCTGCCACACTCCACCACCATAACCACCACCTGCTGCCACACTCCACCACCACAACCACCACCTGCTGCCACACACCACCACCATAACCAACACCTGCTGCCACACTCCACCACTATAAACACCACCTGCTGCCACATTCCACCACCAAAACCACCTCCTGCGGCCACACTCCACCACCATAACCACCACCTGCTGCCACACTCCATCAACATAACCACCACATGCTGCCAAACTCCACCACCATAACCACTACCTGCTGCCACACTCCACCACCACCACCTGCTGCTACACTCCACCACCACCACCACCACCTGCTCCCACACTCCTCTACCATAACCACAACCTGCTGCCACCCTCCACCACCACCAACACCTGCTACCCCACTCCACCACCACCTGCTGCCCTACTCCACAACCTGCTGCCATACTCCACCACAATAACCACTACCTGCTGCCACACTCCACCACATTAACCACCACCTGCTGCCACACTCCACCACCATAATCACCACCTGCTGCCCTACTCCACCACTGTAACCACCACATGCTGCTACACTCCACCACCATAACCACCACCTGCTGCCACACTCCACAACCTGCTGCCACACTCCACCACCATAACCACCACCTGCGGTCACACTCCACCACCATAACCACCACCTGCTGCCACACTCCACTACCATAACCACCACCTGCTGCCACATTCCACCACCAAAACCACCACCTGTTTCACACTCCACCACCATAACCACCACCTGCGGCCACACTCCACCACCTGCTTCCCCACTCCACCATCATAACCACCACCTGCTGCCACACTCCACCACCATAGCCACCACTTGCAGCCACACTCCACCACCATATCCACCAACTGCTGCCACACTCCACCACCATAGCCACCACTTGCAGCCACACTCCACCACCATAACCACCACCTGCTGCCACACTCCACCACCATAACCACCAACTGCTGCCTCACTCCACCACTATAACCACCACCTGCTGCCACACTCCACCACCATAACCACCACCTGCTACCACACCCCACCAACATAACCACCCCCTACTGCCACACCCCACCACCATAACCACCACCTGCTGCTAAACTCCACCACCATAACCACCACCTGCTGCCACACTCCACCACCATAACCACCACATGCTGCCAAAATCCATCACCAAAACCGTCACCTGCTGCCACACTCCAGCACCACCACCACCACCACCTGCTGCCACACTCCAGCACCATAACCACCACCTGCTGCCACACTCCACCAACATAATCACCACCTGCTGCCACACTCCACCACTGTAACCACCTCCTGCGGCCACACTCCACCACCACCACCTGCTGCCACACTCCATCACCACCACCATCACCACCACCTGCTGCCACACTCCACCACCGCCACCTGCGCCCTTACACCACCACCATAACTACCACCTGCTGCCACACTCCACCACCATACCCAAAACCTGCTGCCACACTCCACCACCATAGCCACCACCTGCTGCCAAACTCCACCACCATAACCACCACCTGCTGCCGCACTTCACCACCATAACCACCACCCGCTGCCACACTCCACCACCACCACCTGCTGCCACACTCCATCACCACCATAACCACCACCTGCTGCCACACTCCACCACCATAACCACCACCTGCTGCCACACTCCACCACCACAACCACCACCTGCTGCCACACTCCACCACCATACCCAACACCTGCTGCCACACTCCACCACTATAAACACCACCTGCTGCCACATTCCACCACCAAAACCACCTCCTGCGGCCACACTCCACCACCATAACCACCACCTGCTGCTACACTCCACCACCACCACCACCACCTGCTCCCACACTCCTCTACCATAACCACAACCTGCTGCCACACTCCACCACCACCAACACCTGCTACCCCACTCCACCACCACCTGCTGCCCCACTCCACAACCTGCTGCCATACTCCACCACAATAACCAATACCTGCTGCGACACTCCACCACATTAACCACCACCTGCTGCCACACTCCACCACCATAATCACCACCTGCTGCCCTACTCCACCACTGTAACCACCACATGCTGCTACACTCCACCACCATAACCACCACCTGCTGCCACACTCCACAACCTGCTGCCACACTCCACAACCTGCTGCCACACTCCACCACCATAACCACCACCTGCGGTCACACTCCACCACCATAACCACCACCTGCTGCCACACTCCACTACCATAACCACCACCTGCTGCCACATTCCACCACCAAAACCACCACCTGTTTCACACTCCACTACCATAACCACCACCTGCGGCCACACTCCACCACCTGCTGCCCCACTCCACCATCATAACCACCACCTGCTGCCACACTCCACCACCATAGCCACCACTTGCAGCCACACTCCACCACCATATCCACCAACTGCTGCCACACTCCACCACCATAGCCACCACTTGCAGCCACACTCCTCCACCATAACCACCACCTGCTGCCACACTCCACCACCATAGCCACCACTTGCAGCCACACTCCACCACCATAAGCACCATCTGCTGCCACACTTCACCACCACCACCTGCTGCCCCACTCCATTATGATTACCATCACCTGCTGCCACACTCAACCACCATAACCACCACCTGCTGCCACACTCCACCACTTGCTGCCACACTCCACCACCATAATCACCACCTTCTGCCACACTCCACCACTGTAACCACCACCTGCTGTCACACTCCACCACCATAACCACCACCTGCTGCCACACTCCACCACCATAACCACCACCTGCGGCCACAATCTACCACCATAACCACCACCTGCTACCACACTCCACTACCATAATCACCACCTGCTTCCACACTCCACCACCTCCACCTGCTGCCACACTCCACAACCATATCCACCTGCTTCCACACTCCACCTCCATAAACACCACCTGCTGCCACACTCGACCAACATAGCCACCACTTGCAGCCACACTCCACCACCATAACCACCACCTGCTGCCACACTCCACCACCATAACCACCACCTGCTGCCACACTCCACCACCATAACCACCACATGCTGCCACACTCCACCACGATAACCACCACCTGGTGCCACACTCCACCACCACAGCCACCACTTGCATCTACACTCCACCACCATAACCACCAGCTGCTGCCACACTCCACCACCATAACCACCACCTGCTGCCATACCCCACCACCATAACCACCATCTGCTGCTAAACTCCACCACCATGACCACCACCTGCTGCCACACTCTACCACCATAACCACCACATGCTGCAAAACTCCACCACCAAAACCACCACCTGCTGCTACACTCCATCACCACCACCACCACGACTTGCTGCCACATTCCACCACCACCACCACCTGCTGCCACACTCCACCACCATAACAACCACCTGCTGCCACACTCCACCACAATAACCAACATCTGCTGCCACACTACACCACAATATCCACCACCTACTGCCACACTCCACCACCATAACCACCACCTGTTGCTACACTCCACTACCATAACCACCACCTGCTGCTACACTCCACCACCACCACCTCCACGACCTGCTGCCACACTCCACCACCATAACCACCACCTGCGGCCACACTCCACCACCATAACCACCACCTACTGCCACACTCCACTACCATAACCACCACCTGCAGCCATACTCCACAATAACACCAACTTGCTGCCACACTCCACCACTGTTACCACCACCTGCTGTCACACTCCGCCACTATAACCACCACCTGCTGCCACACTCCACCACCATAACCACCACCTGCTGCCACACTCCACCACCATAACCACCACCTGCTGCCACACTCCACCACCAAAACCACCACCTGCTGCCTCACTCTACCACCATAACCACCACCTGCTGCCGCACTCCACAACCATAACCACCATCTGCTGCCACACTCAACCACCATAACCACCACCTGCTGCCACACTCCATCACCATAACCATCACCTTCTGCCACACTCCACCACCATAACCATCACCTTCTGCCACATTCCACCACCATAACCACCACCTGCTGCCACACTCCACCACCATAACCACAACCTGCTGCCACACTCCACTACCATAACCACCACCTGCCGCTACACTCCACTACCATAACCATCACCTTCTGCCACATTCCACCACCATAACCACCACCTCCTGCCACACTCCACCACCACCACCTCCACGACCTGCTGCCACACTCCACAACCATAACCACTCCCTGCTGACACCCTCCACCTCCACCACCTGCTGCCCCACTCCATCACCATAACCACCACCTGCTGCCACACTCCACCACCACCACCATCTGCTGCCCCACTCCACCATCATAACCACCACCTGCTGCCGCACTCCACCATGATAACCACCACCTGCTGCCACACTCCACCACCATAACCACCACCTGCTGCCACACTCCACCACTATAACCACCACTTGCTGCCACACTCCACCACCATAATCACCATCTGCTGCCACACTCCACCACTGTAACCACCACCTGCTGTCACACTCCACCACCATAACTACCACCTGCTGCCACACTCCAACACCTGCTGCCACACTCCACCACCATAACCACCACCTGCGGCCACACTCTACCACCATAACCACCACCTGCTACCACACTCCACAACCATAACCACCACCTGCTTCCACACTCCACCACCACCACCTGCTGCCACACTCCACCACCATAACCACCACCTGCGGCCACACTCCACCACCACCACCTGCTGCCACACTCCACCACCATAACCACCACCTGCTTCCACACTCCACCTCCATAAACACCACCTGCTGCCACACTCGCCCACCATAGCCACCACTTGCAGCCACACTCCACCACCATAACCACCACCTGCTGCCACACTCCACCACCATAACCACCACCTGCTGCCACACTCCACCACCATAACCACCACCTGCTGCCACACTCCACCACGATAACCACCACCTGGTGCCTCACTCCACCACCATTGCCACCACCTGCTGCCATACCCCACCACCATAACCACCACCTGCTGCCACACTCCACCACGATAACCACCACCTGCTGCCACACTCCACCACCATAACCACTACCTGGTGCCACACTCCACCACCATAACCACCACCTGCTGCCATACCCCACCACCATAACCACCATCTGCTGCTAAACTTCACCACCATAACCACCACCTGCTGCCACACTCCACCACTATAACCACCACATGCTGCCAAACTCCACCACCAAAACCACCACCTGCTGCCACACTCCATCACCACCACCACGACCACCTGCTGCCACACTCCACCACCACCACCACCTGCTGCCACACTCCACCACCATAACCACCACATGCTTCCACACTCCACCACCACCACCACCACCTGCTCCCACACTCCACTACCATAACTACAACCTGCTGCCACACCACAACCACCTGCTACCCCACTCCACCACCACCACCACCTGCTGCCCCACTCCACCACCTGCTGCTATACTCCACCACAATAACCAGCACCTGCTGACACACTCCACCTCCCCACCTCCACCACCTGCTGCCATACTCCATCACCATAACCACCACCTGCTGCCACACTCCACCACCATAACCACCACATGCTGCCCCACTCCACCATCATAACCACCACCTGCTGCCGCACTCCACAATGATAACCACCACCTGCTGCCATACACCACTATCATAACCACCACCTGCAGCTACACGCCACCACCATAACCACCACCTGCTGCCACACTCCACTACCATAACTACCACCTGCAGCCATACTCCACAACTATAACACCCACTTGCTGACACACTCCACCACCACACCCACCGCCTGCTGCCACACTCCACCACCATAACCACCACTTGCTGCCACACACAACCACCATAATCACCACCTGCTTCCACACTCCACCACCGTAACCACCACCTGCTGTCACACTCCACCACCTGCTGCCACATTCCACCATCATAACCACCACCTGCTGCCACACTCCAACACCAAAACCACCACCTGCTGCCTCACTCCACCACCATAACCACCATCTGCTGCCGCACTCCACAACCATAACTACCATCTGCTGCCACACTCAACCACCATAACCACCACCTGCTGCCACACTCCATCACCATAACCATCACCTTCTGCCACACTCCACACCATAACCATCACCTTCTGCCACACTCCACCACCATAACCACCACCTGCTGCCACAGTCCACCACCATAACCGCCACCTGCCGCTACTCTCCACTACCATAACCACCACCTGCCGCTACACTCCACTACCATAATTACCATCTGCTGCCACACTCAAACACCATAACCACCACCTGCTGCCTCACTCCATCACCATAACCATCACCTTCTGCCACACTCCACCACCATAACCATCACCTTCTGCCACATTCCACCACCATAACCACCACCTGCTGCCACACTCCACCACCATAACCACCACCTGCTGCCACACTCCACCACCATAACCACCACCTGCTGCCACACTCCACTTCCATAACCACCACCTGCCGCTACACTCCACTACCATAACCATCACCTTCTGCCACATTCCACCACCATAACCACCACCTCCTGCCACACTCCACCACCACCACCTCCACGACCTGCTGCCACACTCCACAACCATAACCACTCCCTGCTGACACACTCCACCTCCACCACCTGCTGCCACACTCCATCACCATAACCACCACCTGCTGCCACACTCCACCACCACCATCTGCTGCCCCACTCCACCATCATAACCACCACCTGCTGCCGCACTCCACCATGATAACCACCACTTGCTGCTACACTCCACCACCATAACCACCACCTGCTGCCACACTCCACCACTTGCTGCCACACTCCACCAACATAATCACCATCTGCTGCCACACTCCACCACTGTAACCACCACCTGCTGTCACACTCCACCACCATAACCACCACCTGCTGCCACACTCCAACACCTGCTTCCACACTCCACCACTGTAACCACCACGTGCTGTCACACTCCACCACCTGCTGCCACATTCCACCAACATAACCACCACCTGCTGCCACACTCCACCACCAAAACCACCACCTGCTGCCTCACTCCACCACCATAACCACCATCTGCTGCCGCACTCCACAACCATAACCACCATCTGGTGCCACACTCAACCACCATAACCACCACCTCCTGCCTCACTCCACCACCATAACCACCATCTGCTGCCACACTCCACTACCATAACCACCACCTGCGGCTACACTCCACTACCATAACCATCACCTTCTGCCACATTCCACCACCATAACCACCACCTCCTGCCACACTCCACCACCACCACCTCCACGACCTGCTGCCACACTCCACAACCATAACCACTCCCTGCTGACACCCTCCACCTCCACCACCTGCTGCCACACTCCATCACCATAACCACCACCTGCTGCCACACTCCACCACCACCACCATCTGCTGCCCCACTCCACCATCATAACCACCACCTGCTGCCGCACTCCACCATGATAACCACCACCTGCTGCCACACTCCACCACCATAACCACCACCTGCTGCCACACTCCACCACTATAACCATCACTTGCTGCCACACTCCACCACCATAATCACCATCTGCTGCCACACTCCACCACTGTAACCACCACCTGCTGTCACACTCCACCATAACTACCACCTGCTGTCACACTCCAACACCTGCTGCCACACTCCACCACCATAACCACCACCTGCGGCCACACTCTACCACCATAACCACCACCTGCTACCACACTCCACAACCATAACCACCACCTGCTTCCACACTCCACCACCACCACCTGCTGCCACACTCCACCACCATAACCACCACCTGCGGCCACACTCCACCACCACCACCTGCTGCCACACTCCACCACCATAACCACCACCTGCTTCCACACTCCACCTCCATAAACACCACCTGCTGCCACACTCGCCCACCATAGCCACCACTTGCAGCCACACTCCACCACCATAACCACCACCTGCTGCCACACTCCACCACCATAATCACCACCTGCTGCCACACTCCACCACCATAACCACCACCTGCTGCCACACTCCACCACGATAACCACCACCTGGTGCCTCACTCCACCACCATTGCCACCACCTGCTGCCATACCCCACCACCATAACCACCACCTGCTGCCACACTCCACCACGATAACCACCACCTGCTGCCACACTCCACCACCATAACCACCACCTGGTGCCACACTCCACCACCATAACCACCACCTGCTGCCATACCCCACCACCATAACCACCATCTGCTGCTAAACTTCACCACCATAACCACCACCTGCTGCCACACTCCACCACCATAACCACCACATGCTGCCAAACTCCACCACCAAAACCACCACCTGCTGCTACACTCCATCACCACCACCACGACCACCTGCTGCCACACTCCACCACCACCACCACCTGCTGCCACACTCCACCACCATAACCACCACATGCTTCCACACTCCACCACCACCACCACCACCTGCTCCCACACTCCACTACCATAACTACAACCTGCTGCCACACCACAACCACCTGCTACCCCACTCCACCACCACCACCACCTGCTGCCCCACTCCACCACCTGCTGCTATACTCCACCACAATAACCAGCACCTGCTGACACACTCCACCTCCACCACCTCCACCACCTGCTGCCATACTCCATCACCATAACCACCACCTGCTGCCACACTCCACCACCATAACCACCACATGCTGCCCCACTCCACCATCATAACCACCACCTGCTGCCGCACTCCACAATGATAACCACCACCTGCTGCCATACACCACTACCATAACCACCACCTGCAGCTACACGCCACCACCATAACCACCACCTGCTGCCACACTCCACTACCATAACTACCACCTGCAGCCATACTCCACCACTATAACACCCACTTGCTGACACACTCGACCACCACACCCACCGCCTGCTGCCACACTCCACCACCATAACCACCACTTGCTGCCACACTCAACCACCATAATCACCACCTGCTTCCACACTCCACCACCGTAACCACCACCTGCTGTCACACTCCACCACCTGCTGCCACATTCCACCATCATAACCACCACCTGCTGCCACACTCCACCACCAAAACCACCACCTGCTGCCTCACTCCATCACCATAACCATCACCTTCTGCCACACTCCACCACTATAACCATCACCTTCTGCCACATTCCACCAACATAACCACCACCTGCTGCCACACTCCACCACCATAACCACCACCTGCTGCCACACTCCACCACCATAACCACCACCTGCTGCCACACTCCACTTCCATAACCACCACCTGCCGCTACACTCCACTACCATAACCATCACCTTCTGCCACATTCCACCACCATAACCACCACCTCCTGCCACACTCCACCACCACCACCTCCACGACCTGCTGCCACACTCCACAACCATAACCACTCCCTGCTGACACACTCCACCTCCACCACCTGCTGCCACACTCCATCACCATAACCACCACCTGCTGCCACACTCCACCACCACCATCTGCTGCCCCACTCCACCATCATAACCACCACCTGCTGCCGCACTCCACCATGATAACCACCACTTGCTGCCACACTCCACCACCATAACCACCACCTGCTGCCACACTCCACCTCTTGCTGCCACACTCCACCAACATAATCACCATCTGCTGCCACACTCCACCACTGTAACCACCACCTGCTGTCACACTCCACCACCATAACCACCACCTGCTGCCACACTCCAACACCTGCTTCCACACTCCACCACTGTAACCACCACGTGCTGTCACACTCCACCACCTGCTGCCACATTCCACCATCATAACCACCACCTGCTGCCACACTCCACCACCAAAACCACCACCTGCTGCCTCACTCCACCACCATAACCACCATCTGCTACCGCACTCCACAACCATAACCACCATCTGCTGCCACACTCAACCACCATAACCACCACCTGCTGCCACACTCCATCACCATAACCATCACCTTCTGCCATACTCCACACCATAACTATCACCTTCTGCCACACTCCACCACCATAACCACCACCTGCTGCCACAGTCCACCACCATAACCGCCACCTGCCGTTACTCTCCACTACCATAACCACCACCTGCCGCTACACTCCACTACCATAACAACCATCTGCTGCCACACTCAACCACCATAACCACCACCTGCTGCCACACTCCATCACCATAACCATCACCTTCTGCCACACTCCACCACCATAACCATCACCTTCTGCCACATTCCACCACCATAACCACCACCTGCTGCCACACTCCACCACCATAACCACCACCTGCTGCCACACTCCACCACCATAACCACCACCTGCTGCCACACTCCACTACCATAACCACCACCTGCCGCTACACTCCACTACCATAACCATCACCTTCTGCCACATTCCACCACCATAACTACCACCTCCTGCCACACTCCACCACCACCACCTCCACGACCTGCTGCCACACTCCACAACCATAACCACTCCCTGCTGACACACTCCACCTCCACCACCTGCTGCCACACTCCATCACCATAACCACCACCTGCTGCCACACTCCACCACCACCATCTGATGCCCCACTCCACCATCATAACCACCACCTGCTGCCGCACTCCACCATGATAACCACCACTTGCTGCCACACTCCACCACCATAACCACCACCTGCTGCCACACTCCACCACTATAACCACCACTTGCTGCCACACTCCACCAACATAATCACCATCTGCTTCCACACTCCACCACCACCACCTGCTGCCACACTCCACCACCATAACCTCCACCTGCGGCCACACTCCACCACCACCACCTGCTGCCACACTCCACCACCATAACCACCACCTGCTTCCACACTCCACCTCCATAAACACCACGTGCTGCCACACTCGACCACCATAGCCACCACTTGCAGCCACACTCCACCACCATAACCACCACCTGCTACCACACTCCACCACCATAACCACCACCTGCTGCCACACTCCACCACCATAACCACCACCTGCTGCCACACTCCATAACGATAACCACCACCTGGTGCCTCACTCCACCACCATTGCCACCACCTGCTGCCTGACCCCACCACCATAACCACCACATGCTGCCACACTCCACCACGATAACCACCACCTGCTGCCACACTCCACCACCATAACCACCACCTGGTGCCACACTCCACCATCATAACCACCACCTACTGCCACACCCCACCACCATAACCACCACCTCCTGCTAAACTCCACCACCATATCCACCACCTGCTGACACACTCCACCACCATAACCACCACATGCTGCCAAAATCCACCACCAAAACCGTCACCTGCTGCCACACTCCATCACCACCACCACCACCACCACCACCACCTGCTGCCACACTCCACCACGATAACCACCACCTGCTGCCACACTCAACCACCATAATCACCACCTGCTGCCACACTCCACCACTGTAACCACCTCCTGCGGCCACACTCCACCACCATAACCACCACCTGCTGCCACACTCCACCACCAAAATCACCACCTGCTGCCACACTCCACCACCACCACCTGCTGCCACACTCCATCACCACCACCACCACCACCACCACCTGCTGCCACACTCCACCACCGCCACCTGCGCCCTCACACCACCACCATAACTACCACCTGCTGCCACACTCCACCACCATAACCAAAACCTGCTGCCACACTCCACCACCATAGCCACCACCTGCTGCCACACTCCACCACCATAACCACCACCTGCTGCCGCACTTCACCACCATAACCACCACCTGCTGCCACACTCCACCACCACCACCTGCTGCCACACTCCATCACCACCTCCACCACCACCTGCTGCCACACTCCACCACCATAACCACCACCTGCTGCCACACTCCACCACCACAACCACCACCTGCTGCCACACTCCACCACCATAACCAACACCTGCTGCCACACTCCACCACTATAAACACCACCTGCTGCCACATTCCACCACCAAAACCACCTCCTGCGGCCACACTCCACCAACATAACCACCACCTGCTGCCACACTCCATCACCATAACCACCACATGCTGCCAAACTCCACCACCAAAACCACCACCTGCTGCCACACTCCATCACCACCACCACCACCACCTGCTGCCACACTCCACCACCATAACCACTACCTGCTGCCACACTCCACCACCACCACCAACACCTGCTACCCCGCTCCACCACCACCTGCTGCCCCACTCCACAACCTGCTGCCGTACTCCACCACAATAATAACTGCCTGCTGCCACACTCCACCACAATAACCACCACCTGCTGCCACACTCCACCACCATAATCACCACCTGCTGCCCTACACCACCACTGTAACCACCACATGCTGCCACACTCCACCACCATAACCACCACCTGCGGTCACACTCCACCACCATAACCACCACCTGCTGCCACACTCCACCACCATAACCTCCACCTGCTGCCACACTCCACAACCTGCTGCCACACTCCACCACCATAACCACCACCTGCGGTCACACTCCACCACCATAACCACCACCTGCAGCCACACTCCACCACCATAACCACCACCTGCTGCCACACTCCACTACCATAACCACCACCTGCTGCCACACTCCACAACCATAACCACCACCTGCTGACACACTCCACCTCCACCACCTCAACCACCTGCTGCCGCACTCCATCACCAAAACCACCACCTATTTCACACTCCACCACCACCACGACCACCTGCTGCCACACTCCACCACCATAACCACCACCTGCTGCCATACTCCACCACCATAACCACCACCTGCTGCCACACTCCACCACCATAGCCACCACTTGCAGCCACACTCTACCACCATAACCACCACCTACTGCCACACTCCACCACCATAGCCACCACTTGCAGCCACACTCAACCACCATAACCACCACCTGCTTCCACACTCCACCACCATAGCCACCACTTGCAGCCACACTCTACCACCATAACCACCAACTGCTGCCTCACTCCACCACTATAACCACCACTAGCTGCCACACTCCACCACCATAACCATCACCTGCTACCACACCCTACCACCATAACCACCACCTACTGCCACACCCCACCACCATAACCACCACCTGCTGCCGCACTTCACCACCATAACCACCACCTGCTGCCACACTCCACCACCACCACCTGCTGCCACACTCCATCACCACCTCCACCACCACCTGCTGCCACACTCCACCACCATAACCACCACCTGCTGCCACACTCCACCACCACAACCACCACCTGCTGCCACACTCCACCACCATAACCAACACCTGCTGCCACACTCCACCACTATAAACACCACCTGCTGCCACATTCCACCACCAAAACCACCTCCTGCGGCCACACTCCACCAACATAACCACCACCTGCTGCCACACTCCATCACCATAACCACCACATGCTGCCAAACTCCACCACCAAAACCACCACCTGCTGCCACACTCCATCACCACCACCACCACCACCTGCTGCCACACTCCACCACCATAACCACTACCTGCTGCCACACTCCACCACCACCACCAACACCTGCTACCCCGCTCCACCACCACCTGCTGCCCCACTCCACAACCTGCTGCCGTACTCCACCACAATAATAACTGCCTGCTGCCACACTCCACCACAATAACCACCACCTGCTGCCACACTCCACCACCATAATCACCACCTGCTGCCCTACACCACCACTGTAACCACCACATGCTGCCACACTCCACCACCATAACCACCACCTGCGGTCACACTCCACCACCATAACCACCACCTGCTGCCACACTCCACCACCATAACCTCCACCTGCTGCCACACTCCACAACCTGCTGCCACACTCCACCACCATAACCACCACCTGCGGTCACACTCCACCACCATAACCACCACCTGCAGCCACACTCCACCACCATAACCACCACCTGCTGCCACACTCCACTACCATAACCACCACCTGCTGCCACACTCCACAACCATAACCACCACCTGCTGACACACTCCACCTCCACCACCTCAACCACCTGCTGCCGCACTCCATCACCAAAACCACCACCTATTTCACACTCCACCACCACCACGACCACCTGCTGCCACACTCCACCACCATAACCACCACCTGCTGCCATACTCCACCACCATAACCACCACCTGCTGCCACACTCCACCACCATAGCCACCACTTGCAGCCACACTCTACCACCATAACCACCACCTACTGCCACACTCCACCACCATAGCCACCACTTGCAGCCACACTCAACCACCATAACCACCACCTGCTTCCACACTCCACCACCATAGCCACCACTTGCAGCCACACTCTACCACCATAACCACCAACTGCTGCCTCACTCCACCACTATAACCACCACTAGCTGCCACACTCCACCACCATAACCATCACCTGCTACCACACCCTACCACCATAACCACCACCTACTGCCACACCCCACCACCATAACCACCACCTGCTGCTAAACTCCACCACCATAACCACCACCTGCTGCCACACTCCACCACCATAACCACCACATGCTGCCAAAATCCACCACCAAAACCGCCACCTGCTGCCACACTCCATCACCACCACCACCACCACCTGCTGCCACACTCCACCACCATAACCACCACCTGCTGCCACACTCCACCACCATAATCACCACCTGCTGCCACACTCCACCACTGTAACCACCTCCTGCGGCCACACTCTACCACCATAACCACCACCTGCTGCCACACTCCACCACCAAAATCACCACCTGCTGCCACACTCCACCACCATAGCCACCACCTGCTGCCACACTCCACCACCATAACCACCACCTGCTGCCGCACTTCACCACCATAACCACCACCTGCTTCCACACTCCACCACCACCACCTGCTGCCACACTCCTTCGCCACCTCCATCACCACCTGCTACCACACTCCACCACCATAACCACCACCTGCTGCCACACTCCACCACCACAACCACCACCTGCTGCCACATTCCACCACCATAACCAACACCTGCTGCCACACTCCACCACTATAAACACCACCTGCTGCCACATTCCACCACCAAAACCACCTCCTGCGGCCACACTCCACCACCATAACCACCACCTGCTGCCACACTCCATCACCATAACCACCACATGCTGCCAAACTCCACCACCAAAACCACCACCTGCTGCCACACTCCATCACCACCACCACCACCACCTGCTGCCACACTCCTCTACCATAACCACAACCTGCTGCCACACTCCACCACCACCAACACCTGCTGCCCCACTCCACCACCACCTGCTGCCCCACTCCACAACCTGCTGCCATACTCCACCACAATAACCACTACCTGCTGCCACACTCCACCACATTAACCACCACCTGCTGCCACACTTCACCACCATAATCACCACCTGCTGCCCTACTCCACCACTGTAACCACCACATGCTGCTACACTCCACCACATGCTGCTACACTCCACCACCATAACCACCACCTGCTGCCACACTCCACAACCTGCTGCCACACTCTACCACCATAACCACCACTTGCGGTCACACTCCACCACCATAACCACCACCTGCCTCCACACTCTACTACCATAACCACCACCTGCTGCCACATTCCACCACCAAAACCACCACCTGTTTCACACTCCACCACCATAACTACCACCTGCGGCCACATTCCACCACCTGCTGCCCCACTCCACCATCATAACCACCACCTGCTGCCACACTCCACCACCATAGCCACCACTTGCAGCCACACTCCACCACCATAACCACCAACTGCTGCCACACTCCACCACCATAGCCACCACTTGCAGCCACACTCCACCACCATAACCACCACCTGCTGCCACACTCCACCACCATAGCCACCACTTGCAGCCACACTCCACCACCATAACCACCAACTGCTGCCACACTCCACCACCATAGCCACCACTTGCAGCCACACTCCACCACCATAACCACCACCTGCTGCCACACTCCACCACCATAGCCACCACTTGCAGCCCCACTCCACTACCATAACCACCACCTGCTGCCACATTCCACCACCAAAACCACCACCTGTTTCACACTCCACCACCATAACCACCACCTGCGGCCACACTCCACCACCTGCTGCCCCACTCCACCATCATAACCACCACCTGCTGCCACACTCCACCACCATAACCAACACCTGCTGCCACACTCCACCACTATAAACACCACCTGCTGCCACATTCCACCACCAAAACCACCTCCTGCGGCCACACTCCACCACCATAACCACCACCTGCTGCCACACTCCATCACCATAACCACCACATGCTGCCAAACTCCTCCACCATAACCACCACCTGCTGCCACACTCCATCACCACCACCACCACCACCTGCTGCCACACTCCACCACCATAACCACTACCTGCTGCCACACTCCACCACCACCACCTGCTGCTACACTCCACCACCACCACCACCACCTGCTCCCACACTCCTATACCATAACCACAACCTGCTGCCACACTCCACCACCACCAACACCTGCTACCCCACTCCACCACCACCTGCTGCCCCACTCCACAACCTGCTGCCATACTCCACCACAATAACCAGTACCTGCTGCCACACTCCACCACATTAACCACCACCTGCTGCCACACTCCACCACCGTAATCACCACCTGCTACCCTACTCAACCACTGTAACCACCACATGCTGCTACACTCCACCACCATAACCACCACCTGCTGCCACACTCCACAACCTGCTGCCACACTCCACCACCATAACCACCACCTGCTGCCACACTCCATCACCATAACCACCACATGCTGCCAAACTCCACCACCATAACCACCACCTGCTGCCACACTCCATCACCACCACCACCACCACCTGCTGCCACACTCCACCACCATAACCACTACCTGCTGCCACACTCCACCACCACCACCTGCTGCTACACTCCACCACCACCACCACCACCTGCTCCCACACTCCTATACCATAACCACAACCTGCTGCCACACTCCACCACCACCAACACCTGCTACCCCACTCCACCACCACCTGCTGCCCCACTCCACAACCTGCTGCCATACTCCACCACAATAACCACTACCTGCTGCCACACTCCACCACATTAACCACCACCTGCTGCCACACTCCACCACCGTAATCACCACCTGCTACCCTACTCAACCACTGTAACCACCACATGCTGCTACACTCCACCACCATAACCACCACCTGCTGCCACACTCCACAACCTGCTGCCACACTCCACCACCATAACCACCACGTGCGGTCACACTCCACCACCATAACCACCACATGCTGCCACACTCCACTACCATAACCACCACCTGCTGCCACATTCCACCACCAAAACCACCACCTGTTTCACACTCCACCACCATAACCACCACCTGCGGCCACACTCCACCACCTGTTGCCCCACTCCACCATCATAACCACCACCTGCTGCCACACTCCACCACCATAGCCACCACTTGCAGCCACACTCCACCACCATAACCACCAACTGCTGCCACACTCCACCACCATAGCCACCACTTGCAGCCACACTCCACCACCATAACCACCACCTGCTGCCACACTCCACCACCATAGCCACCACTTGCAGCCACACTCCACCACCATAACCACCATCTGCTGCCACACTCCACCACCACCACCTGCTGCCCCACTCCACCATCATAACCACCACCAGCTGCCGCACTCCACCATGATAACCATCACCTGCTGCCACACTCAACCACCATAACCACCACCTGCTGCCACACTCCACCACCATAACCACCACTTGCTGCCAAACTCCACCACCATAATCACCACCTTCTGCCACACTCCACCACTGTAACCACCACCTGCTGTCACACTCCACCACCATAACCACCACCTGCTGCCACACTCCAACACCTGCTGCCACACTCCACCACCATAACCACCACCTGCGGCCACAATCTACCACCATAACCACCACCTGCTACCACACTCCACTACCATAACCACCACCTGCTTCCACACTCCACCACCTCCACCTGCTGCCACACTCCACCACCATAACCACCTGCTTCCACACTCCACCTCCATAAACACCACCTGCTGCCACACTCGACCACCATAGCCACCACTTGCAGCCACACTCCACCACCATAACCACCACCTGCTGCCATATCCCACCACCATAACCACCATCTGCTGCTAAACTCCACCACCATGACCACCACCTGCTGCCACACTCTACCACCATAACCACCACATGCTGCCAAACTCCACCACCAAAACCAACACCTGCTGCCACACTCCATCACCACCACCACCACGACTTGCTGCCACATTCCACCACCACCACCACCTGCTGCCACACTCCACCACCATAACAACCACCTGCTGCCACACTCCACCACCATAACCAACATCTGCTGCCACACTCCACCACCATAACAACCACCTGCTGCCACACTCCACCACCATAACCAACATCTGCTGCCACACTACACCACAATAACCACCACCTACTGCCACGCTCCACCACCATAACCACCTCCTGCTGCTACACTCCACTACCATAACCACCACCTGCTGCTACACTCCACCACCACCACCTCCACGACCTGCTGCCACACTCCACCACCACCTGCGGCCACACTCCGCCACTATAACCACCACCTGCTGCCACACTCCACCACCATAACCACCACCTGCTGCCACACTCCACCACCATAACCACCACCTGCTGCCACACTCCACCACCAAAACCACCACCTGCTGCCTCACTCCACCACCATAACCACCACCTGCTGCCGCACTCCACAACCATAACCACCATCTGCTGCCACACTCAACAACCATAACCACCACCTGCTGCCACACTCCATCACCATAACCATCACCTTCTGCCACACTCCACCACCATAACCATCACCTTCTGCCACATTCCACCACCATAACCACCACCTGCTGCCACACTCCATCATCATAACCACCACCTGCTGCCACACTCCTCCACCACCATCTGCTGCCACACTCCGCCACCATAACAACCACCTGGTGCCACACTCCACCACCATAACCACCACCTGCTGCCATACCCCACCACCATAACCACCATCTGCTGCTAAACTCCACCACCATAACCACCACCTGCTGCCACACTCCACCACGATAACCACCACCTGGTGTCTCACTCCACCACCATTGCCACCACCTGCTGCCATACCCCACCACCATAACCACCACATGCTGCCACACTCCACCACGATAACCACCACCTGCTGCCACACTCCACCACCATAACCACCACCTGGTGCCACAGTCCACCACCATAATCACCATTTGCTGCCACACTCCACCACTATAACCACCACATGCTGTCACACTCCACCACCATAACCACCACATGCTGCCACACTCCACCACGATAACCACCACCTGCTTCCACACTCCACCACCACCACCTGCTGCCACACTCCACCACCATAACTACCACCTGCGGCCACACTCCTCCACCACCACCTGCTGCCACACTCCACCACCATAACCACCACCTGCGGCCACACTCCACCACCACCACCTGCTTCCACACTCCACCTCCATAAACACCACCTGCTGCCACACTCGACCACCATAGCCACCACTTGCAGCCACACTCCACCACCATAACCACCACCTGCTGCCACACTCCACCACCATAACCACCACCTGCTGCCACACTCCACCACCATAACCACCACCTGCTGCCACACTTCACCACGATAACCACCACCTGGTGTCTCACTCCACCACCATTGCCACCACCTGCTGCCATACCCCACCACCATAACCACCACATGCTGCCACACTCCACCACGAAAACCACCACCTGCTGCCACACTCCACCACCATAACCACCACCTGGTGCCACACTCCACCACCATAACCACCACCTGCTGCCACACTCCACCACCATAACCACCACCTGCTGCCACACTCCACCACCATAACCACCACCTGCTGCAACACTTCACCACGATAACCACCACCTGGTGTCTCACTCCACCACCATTGCCACCACCTGCTGCCATACCCCACCACCATAACCACCACATGCTGCCACACTCCACCACGATAACCACCACCTGCTGCCACACTCCACCACCATAACCACCACCTGGTGCCACACTCCACCACCATAACCACCACCTGCTGCCATACCCCACCACCATAACCACCATCTGCTGCTAAACTCCACCACCATAACCACCACCTGCTGCCACACTCCACCACTATAACCACCACATGCTGCCAAACTCCACCACCAAAACCACCACCAGCTGCCACACTCCATCACCACCACCACGACCACCTGCTGCCACACTCCACCACCACCACCACCTGCTGCCACACTCCACCACCATAACCACCACATGCTGCCACACTCCACCACCACCACCACCACCTGCTCCCACACTCCACCACCATAACTACAACCTGCTGCTACACCACAACCACTTGCTACCCCACTTCACCACTACCACCACCTGCTGCCCCACTCCACCACCTGCTTCTATACTCCACCACAATAACCAGCACCTGCTGACACACTCCACCTCCACCATCTCCACCTCCTGCTGCCATACTCCATCACCATAACCACCACCTGCTGCCACACTCCACTACCATAACCACCACTGCAGCTACACGCCACCACCATAACCACCACCTGCTGCCACACTCCACTACCATAACTACCACCTGCAGCCATACTCCACCACTATAACACCCACTTGCTGCCACACTCCACCACCAAAACTACCACCTGCTGCCACACTTAACCACTATAACCACCACCTGCTGACACACTCCACCTCCACCACCTGCTGCCGCACTCCATCACCAAAACCACCACCTGTTTCACACTCCACCACCACAACCACCACCTGCTGCCACACTCCACCACCATAACCACCACCTGCTGCCACACTCCACCACTATAACCACCACTTGCTGCCACAGTCCACCACCATAATCACCATTTGCTGCCACACTCCACCACTATAACCACCACATGCTGTCACACTCCACCACCATAATCACCACCTGCTGCCACACTCCAACACCTGCTGCCACACTCCACCACGATAACCACCACCTGCGGCCACACTCTACCACCATAACCACCACCTGCTACCACACTCCACTACCATAAGCACCACCTGCTTCCACACTCCACCACCACCACCTGCTGCCACACTCCACCACCATAACTACCACCTGCGGCCACACTCCACCACCACCACCTGCTGCCACACTCCACCACCATAACCACCACCTGCGGCCACACTCCACCACCACCACCTGCTTCCACACTCCACCTCCATAAACACCACCTGCTGCCACACTCGACCACCATAGCCACCACTTGCAGCCACACTCCACCACCATAACCACCACCTGCTGCCACACTCCACCACCATAACCACCACCTGCTGCCACACTCCACCACCATAACCACCACCTGCTGCCACACTTCACCACGATAACCACCACCTGGTGTCTCACTCCACCACCATTGCCACCACCTGCTGCCATACCCCACCACCATAACCACCACATGCTGCCACACTCCACCACGATAACCACCACCTGCTGCCACACTCCACCACCATAACCACCACCTGGTGCCACACTCCACCACCATAACCACCACCTGCTGCCATACCCCACCACCATAACCACCATCTGCTGCTAAACTCCACCACCATAACCACCACCTGCTGCCACACTCCACCACTATAACCACCACATGCTGCCAAACTCCACCACCAAAACCACCACCAGCTGCCACACTCCATCACCACCACCACGACCACCTGCTGCCACACTCCACCACCACCACCACCACCTGCTGCCACACTCCACCACCATAACCACCACATGCTGCCACACTCCACCACCACCACCACCACCTGCTCCCACACTCCACCACCATAACTACAACCTGCTGCTACACCACAACCACCTGCTACCCCACTTCACCACTACCACCACCTGCTGCCCCACTCCACCACCTGCTTCTATACTCCACCACAATAACCAGCACCTGCTGACACACTCCACCTCCACCATCTCCACCTCCTGCTGCCATACTCCATCACCATAACCACCACCTGCTGCCACACTCCACTACCATAACCACCACTGCAGCTACACGCCACCACCATAACCACCACCTGCTGCCACACTCCACTACCATAACTACCACCTGCAGCCATACTCCACCACTATAACACCCACTTGCTGCCACACTCCACCACCAAAACTACCACCTGCTGCCACACTTAACCACTATAACCACCACCTGCTGACACACTCCACCTCCACCACCTGCTGCCGCACTCCATCACCAAAACCACCACCTGTTTCACACTCCACCACCACAACCACCACCTGCTGCCACACTCCACCACCATAACCACCACCTGCTGCCACACTCAACCACCATAATCACCACCTGCTTCCACACTCCACCACTGTAACCACCACCTGCTGTCACACTCCACCACCTGCTGCCAAATTCCACTATCATAACCACCACCTGCTGCCACACTCCACCACCAAAACCACCACCTGCTGCCTCACTCCACCACCATAACCACCATCTGCTGCCGCACTCCACAACCATAACCACCATCTGCTGCCACACTCAACCACCATAACCACCACATGCTGCCACACTCCATCACCATAACCATCACCTTATGCCACACTCCACACTATAACCATCACCTTCTGCCACACTCCACCACCATAACCACCACCTGCTGCCAGAGTCCACCACCATAACCGCCACCTGCCGCTACTCTCCACTACCATAACCACCACCTGCCGCTACACTCAACTACCATAACCACCATCTGCTGCCACACTCAACCACCATAACCACCACCTGCTGCCACACTCCATCACCATAACCATCACCTTCTGCCAAACTCCACCACCATAACCATCACCTTCTGCCACATTCCACCACCATAACCACCACCTGCTGCCACACTCCACCACCATAACCACCACCTGCTGCCACACTCCACTACCATAACCATCACCTTCTGCCACATTCCACCACCATAACCACCACCTCCTGCCACACTCCACCACCACCACCTCCACGACCTGCTGCCACACTCCACAACCATAACCACTCCCTGCTGACACACTCCACCTCCACCACCTGCTGCCACACTCCATCACCATAACCACCACCTGCTGCCACACTCCACCACCACCATCTGCTGCCCCACTCCACCATCATAACCACCACCTGCTGCCGCACTCCACCATGATAACCACCACTTGCTGCCACACTCCACCACCAAAACCACCTCCTGCTGCCACACTCCACCACTATAACCACCACTTGCTGCCACACTCCACCACCATAATCACCATCTGCTGCCACACTCCACCACTGTAACCACCACCTGCTGTCACACTCCACCACCATAACCACCACCTGCTGCCACACTCCAACACCTGCTGCCACACTCCACCACCATAACCACCACCTGCGGCCACACTCTACCACCATAACCACCACCTGCTGCCACACTTCACCACGATAACCACCACCTGGTGTCTCACTCCACCACCATTGCCACCACCTGCTGCCATACCCCACCACCATAACCACCACATGCTGCCACACTCCACCACGATAACCACCACCTGCTGCCACACTCCACCACCATAACCACCACCTGCTGCCACACTTCACCACGATAACCACCACCTGGTGTCTCACTCCACCACCATTGCCACCACCTGCTGCCATACCCCACCACCATAACCACCACATGCTGCCACACTCCACCACGATAACCACCACCTGCTGCCACACTCCACCACCATAACCACCACCTGGTGCCACACTCCACCACCATAACCACCACCTGCTGCCACACTCCACCACCATAACCACCACCTGCTGCCACACTCCACCACCATAACCACCACCTGCTGCAACACTTCACCACGATAACCACCACCTGGTGTCTCACTCCACCACCATTGCCACCACCTGCTGCCATACCCCACCACCATAACCAAAACATGCTGCCACACTCCACCACGATAACCACCACCTGCTGCCACACTCCACCACCATAACCACCACCTGGTGCCACACTCCACCACCATAACCACCACCTGCTGCCATACCCCACCACCATAACCACCATCTGCTGCTAAACTCCACCACCATAACCACCACCTGCTGCCACACTCCACCACTATAACCACCACATGCTGCCAAACTCCACCACCAAAACCACCACCAGCTGCCACACTCCATCACCACCACCACGACCACCTGCTGCCACACTCCACCACCACCACCACCTGCTGCCACACTCCACCACCATAACCACCACATGCTGCCACACTCCACCACCACCACCACCACCTGCTCCCACACTCCACCACCATAACTACAACCTGCTGCTACACCACAACCACCTGCTACCCCACTTTCCACTACCACCACCTGCTGCCCCACTCCACCACCTGCTTCTATACTCCACCACAATAACCAGCACCTGCTGACACACTCCACCTCCACCATCTCCACCTCCTGCTGCCATACTCCATCACCATAACCACCACCTGCTGCCACACTCCACTACCATAACCACCACTGCAGCTACACGCCACCACCATAACCACCACCTGCTGCCACACTCCACTACCATAACTACCACCTGCAGCCATACTCCACCACTATAACACCCACTTGCTGCCACACTCCACCACCAAAACTACCACCTGCTGCCACACTTAACCACTATAACCACCACCTGCTGACACACTCCACCTCCACCACCTGCTGCCGCACTCCATCACCAAAACCACCACCTGTTTCACACTCCACCACCACAACCACCACCTGCTGCCACACTCCACCACCATAACCACCACCTGCTGCCACACTCCACCACTATAACCACCACTTGCTGCCACAGTCCACCGTCATAATCACCATTTGCTGCCACACTCCACCACTATAACCACCACATGCTGTCACACTCCACCACCATAATCACCACCTGCTGCCACACTCCAACACCTGCTGCCACACTCCACCACGATAACCACCACCTGCGGCCACACTCTACCACCATAACCACCACCTGCTACCACACTCCACTACCATAAGCACCACCTGCTTCCACACTCCACCACCACCACCTGCTGCCACACTCCACCACCATAACTACCACCTGCGGCCACACTCCACCACCACCACCTGCTGCCACACTCCACCACCATAACCACCACCTGCGGCCACACTCCACCACCACCACCTGCTTCCACACTCCACCTCCATAAACACCACCTGCTGCCACACTCGACCACCATAGCCACCACTTGCAGCCACACTCCACCACCATAACCACCACCTGCTGCCACACTCCACCACCATAACCACCACCTGCTGCCACACTCCACCACCATAACCACCACCTGCTGCCACACTTCACCACGATAACCACCACCTGGTGTCTCACTCCACCACCATTGCCACCACCTGCTGCCATACCCCACCACCATAACCACCACATGCTGCCACACTCCACCACGATAACCACCACCTGCTGCCACACTCCACCACCATAACCACCACCTGGTGCCACACTCCACCACCATAACCACCACCTGCTGCCATACCCCACCACCATAACCACCATCTGCTGCTAAACTCCACCACCATAACCACCACCTGCTGCCACACTCCACCACTATAACCACCACATGCTGCCAAACTCCACCACCAAAACCACCACCAGCTGCCACACTCCATCACCACCACCACGACCACCTGCTGCCACACTCCACCACCACCACCACCACCTGCTGCCACACTCCACCACCATAACCACCACATGCTGCCACACTCCACCACCACCACCACCACCTGCTCCCACACTCCACCACCATAACTACAACCTGCTGCTACACCACAACCACCTGCTACCCCACTTCACCACTACCACCACCTGCTGCCCCACTCCACCACCTGCTTCTATACTCCACCACAATAACCAGCACCTGCTGACACACTCCACCTCCACCATCTCCACCTCCTGCTGCCATACTCCATCACCATAACCACCACCTGCTGCCACACTCCACTACCATAACCACCACTGCAGCTACACGCCACCACCATAACCACCACCTGCTGCCACACTCCACTACCATAACTACCACCTGCAGCCATACTCCACCACTATAACACCCACTTGCTGCCACACTCCACCACCAAAACTACCACCTGCTGCCACACTTAACCACTATAACCACCACCTGCTGACACACTCCACCTCCACCACCTGCTGCCGCACTCCATCACCAAAACCACCACCTGTTTCACACTCCACCACCACAACCACCACCTGCTGCCACACTCCACCACCATAACCACCACCTGCTGCCACACTCAACCACCATAATCACCACCTGCTTCCACACTCCACCACTGTAACCACCACCTGCTGTCACACTCCACCACCTGCTGCCAAATTCCACTATCATAACCACCACCTGCTGCCACACTCCACCACCAAAACCACCACCTGCTGCCTCACTCCACCACCATAACCACCATCTGCTGCCGCACTCCACAACCATAACCACCATCTGCTGCCACACTCAACCACCATAACCACCACCTGCTGCCACACTCCATCACCATAACCATCACCTTATGCCACACTCCACACTATAACCATCACCTTCTGCCACACTCCACCACCATAACCACCACCTGCTGCCAGAGTCCACCACCATAACCGCCACCTGCCGCTACTCTCCACTACCATAACCACCACCTGCCGCTACACTCAACTACCATAACCACCATCTGCTGCCACACTCAACCACCATAACCACCACCTGCTGCCACACTCCATCACCATAACCATCACCTTCTGCCAAACTCCACCACCATAACCATCACCTTCTGCCACATTCCACCACCATAACCACCACCTGCTGCCACACTCCACCACCATAACCACCACCTGCTGCCACACTCCACTACCATAACCATCACCTTCTGCCACATTCCACCACCATAACCACCACCTCCTGCCACACTCCACCACCACCACCTCCACGACCTGCTGCCACACTCCACAACCATAACCACTCCCTGCTGACACACTCCACCTCCACCACCTGCTGCCACACTCCATCACCATAACCACCACCTGCTGCCACACTCCACCACCACCATCTGCTGCCCCACTCCACCATCATAACCACCACCTGCTGCCGCACTCCACCATGATAACCACCACTTGCTGCCACACTCCACCACCAAAACCACCTCCTGCTGCCACACTCCACCACTATAACCACCACTTGCTGCCACACTCCACCACCATAATCACCATCTGCTGCCACACTCCACCACTGTAACCACCACCTGCTGTCACACTCCACCACCATAACCACCACCTGCTGCCACACTCCAACACCTGCTGCCACACTCCACCACCATAACCACCACCTGCGGCCACACTCTACCACCATATCCACCACCTGCTACCACACTCCACTACCATAAGCACCACCTGCTTCCACTCTCCACCACCACCACCTGCTGCCACACTCCACCACCATAACCACCACCTGCGGCCACACTCCACCACCACCACCTGCTGCCACACTCCACCACCATAACGACCACCTGCTTCCACACTCCACCTCCATAAACACCACCTGCTGCCACACTCGACCACCATAGCCACCACTTGCAGCCACACTCCACCACCATAACCACCACCTGCTGCCACACTCCACCACCATAACCACCACCTGCTGCCACACTCCACCACCATAACCACCACCTGCTGCCACACTCCACTACGATAACCACCACCTGGTGCCTCACTCCACCACCATTGCCACCACCTGCTGCCATACCCCACCTCCATAACCACCACATGCTGCCACACTCCACCACGATAACCACCACCTGCTGCCACACTCCACCACCATAACCACCACCTGGTGCCAGACTCCACCACCATAACCACCACCTGCTGCCATACCCCACTACCATAACCACCATCTGCTGCTAAACTCCACCACCATAACCTCCACCTGCTGCCACACTCCACCACCATAACCACCACATGCTGCCAAACTCCACCACCAAAACCACCACCTGCTGCCACACTCCATCACCACCACCACGACCACCTGCTGCCACACTCCACCACCACCACCACCTGCTGCCACACTCCACCACCATAACCACCACATGCTGCCACACTCCACCACCACCACCACCACCTGCTCCCACACTCCACTACCATAACTACAACCTGCTGCCACACCACAACCACCTGCTACCCCACTCCCCCACCACCACCACCTGCTGCCCCACTCCACCACCTGCTGCTATACTCCACCACAATAACCAGCACCTGCTGACACACTCCACCTCCACCACCTCCAACACCTGCTGCCATACTCCATCACCATAACCACCACCTGCTGCCACACTCCACCACCATAACCACCACCTGCTGCCCCACTCCACCATCATAACCACCACCTGCTGCCGCACTCCACCATGATAACCACCAACTGCTGCCATACACCACTACCATAACCACCACCTGCAGCTACACGCCACCACCATAACCACCACCTGCTGCCACACTCCACTACCATAACTACCACCTGCAGCCATACTCCACCACTATAACACCCACTTGCTGCCACACTCCACCACCAAAACTACCACCTGCTGCCACACTTCACCACTATAACCACCACCTGCTGACACACTCCACCTCCACCACCTGCTGCCGCACTCCATCACCAAAACCACCACCTGTTTCACACTCCACCACCACAACCACCGCCTGCTGCCACACTCCACCACCATAACCACCACCTGCTGCCACACTCAACCACCATAATCACCACCTGCTTCCACACTCCACCACTGTAACCACCACCTGCTGTCACACTCCACCACCTGCTGCCACATTCCACCATCATTACCACCACCTGCTGCCACACTCCACCACCAAAACCACCACCTGCTGCCTCACTCCACCACCATAACCATCACCTTCTGTCACACTCCACACCATAACCATCACCTTCTGCCACACTCCACCACCATAACCACCACCTGCTGCCACAGTCCACCACCATAACCGCCACCTGCCGCTACACTGCACTACCATAACCACCACCTGCCGCTACACTCCACTACCATAACCACCACCTGCTGCCACACTCCACCACCACCACTACCACCACCTGCTGCCACACTTCACCACTATAACCACCACCTGCTGCCATACTCCACCACCATAACCACCACCTGCTGCCACACTCCACCACCATAGCCACCACTTGCAGCCACACTCCACCACCATAACCACCACCTGCTGCCACACTCCACCACCATAGCCACCACTTGCAGCCAGACTCCACCACCATAACCACCAACTGCTGCCTCACTCCACCACCATAACCACCACCTGCTGCCACACTCCACCACCATAACCACCACCTGCTACCACACCCCACCACCATAACCACCACCTACTGCCACACCCCACCACCATAACCACCACCTGCTGCTAAACTCCACCACCATAACCACCACCTGCTGCCACACTCCACCACCATAACCACCACATGCTTCCAAAATCCATCACCAAAACCGTCACCTGCTGCCACACTCCAGCACCACCACCTGCTGCCACACTCCACCACCATAACCACCACCTGCTGCCACACTCCACCACCATAATCACCACCTGCTGCCACACTCCACCACTGTATCCACCTCCTGCGGCCACACTCCACCACCATAACCACCACCTGCTGCCACACTCCACCACCAAAATCACCACCTGTTGCCACACTCTACCACCACCACCTGCTGCCACACTCCATCACCACCACCACCACGACCACCTGCTGCCACACTCCATCACCACCACCACCACGACCACCTGCTGCCACACTCCACCACCGCCACCTGCGCCCTCACTCCACCACCATAACTACCACCTGCTGCCACACTCCACCACCATAACCAAAACCTGCTGCCACACTCCACCACCATAGCCACCACCTGCTGCCACACTCCACCACCATAACCACCACCTGCTGCCGCACTTCACCACCATAACCACCACCTGCTGCCACACTCCACCACCACCACCTGCTGCCACACTCCGTCACCACCTCCACCACCACCTGCTGCCACACTCCACCACCATAACCACCACCTTCTGCCACACTCCACCACCACAACCACCACCTGCTGCCACACTCCACCACCATAACCAACACCTGCTGCCACACTCCACCACTATAAACACCACCTGCTGCCACATTCCACCACCAAAACCACCACCTGCGGCCACACTCCACCACCTGCTGCCCCACTCCTCCATCATAACCACCACCTGCTGCCACACTCCACCACCATAACCACCACATGCTTCCACACTCCACCACCACCACCACCACCTGCTCCCACACTCCACTACCATAACTACAACCTGCTGCCACACCACAACCACCTGCTACCCCACTCCACCACCACCACCACCTGCTGCCCCACTCCACCACCTGCTGCTATACTCCACCACAATAACCAGCACCTGCTGACACACTCCACCTCCACCACCTCCACCACCTGCTGCCATACTCCATCACCATATCCACCACCTGCTGCCACACTCCACCACCATAACCACCACATGCTGCCCCACTCCACCATCATAACCACCACCTGCTGCCGCACTCCACAATGATAACCACCACCTGCTGCCATACACCACTACCATAACCACCACCTGCAGCTACACGCCACCACCATAACCACCACCTGCTGCCACACTCCACTACCATAACTACCACCTGCAGCCATACTCCACCACTATAACACCCACTTGCTGACACACTCCACCACCACAACCACCGCCTGCTGCTACACTCCACCACCATAACCACCACTTGCTGCCACACTCTACCACCATAATCACCATCTGCTGCCACACTCCACCACTGTAACCACCACCTGCTGTCACACTCCACCACCATAACCTCCACCTGCTGCCACACTCCAACACCTGCTTCCACACTCCACCACTGTAACCACCACGTGCTGTCACACTCCACCACCTGCTGCCACATTCCACCATCATAACCACCACCTGCTGCCACACTCCACCACCAAAACCACCACCTGCTGCCTCACTCCACCACCATAACCACCATCTGCTGCCGCACTCCACAACCATAACCACCATCTGCTGCCTCACTCAACCACCATAACCACCACCTGCTGCCACACTCCATCACCATAACCATTACCTTCAGCCACACTCCACACCATAGCCATCACCTTCTGCCACACTCCACCACCATAACCACCACCTGCTGCCACAGTCCACCACCATTACCGCCACCTGCCGCTACTCTCCACTACCATAACCACCACCTGCCGCTACACTCCACTACCATAACCACCATCTGCTGCCACACTCAACCACCATAACCACCACCTGCTGCCACACTCCATCACCATAACCATCACCTTCTGCCACACTCCCCCACCATAACCATCACCTTCTGCCACATTCCACCACCATAACCACCACCTGCTGCCACACTCCACCACCATAACCACCACCTGCTGCCACACTCCACCACCATAACCACCACCTGCTGCCACACTCCACTACCATAACCACCACCTGCCGCTGCACTCCACTACCATAACCATCACCTTCTGCCACATTCCACCACCATAACCACCACCTCCTGCCACACTCCACCACCACCACCTCCATGACCTGCTGCCACACTCCACAACCATACCACTCCCTGCTGACACACTCCACCTCCACCACCTGCTGCCACACTCCATCACCATAACCACCACCTGCTGCCACACTCCACCACCACCATCTGCTGCCCCACTCCACCATGATAACCACCACCTGCTGCCGCACTCCACCATGATAACTACCACTTGCTGCCACACTCCACCACCATAACCACCACCTGCTGCCACACTCCACCACTATAACCACCACTTGCTGCCACACTCCACCACCATAATCACCATCTGCTGCCACACTCCACCACTGTAACCACCACCTGCTGTCACACTCCACCACCATAACCACCACCTGCTGCCACACTCCACCACTATAACCACCACTTGCTGCCACACTCCACCACCATAATCACCATCTGCTGCCACACTCCACCACTGTAACCACCACCTGCTGTCACACTCCACCACCATAACCACCACCTGCGGCCACACTCTACCACCATAACCACCACCTGCTACCACACTCCACTACCATAAGCACCACCTGCTTCCACACTCCACCACCACCACCTGCTGCCACACTCCACCACCATAACCACCACCTGCGGCCACACTCCACCACCACCACCTGCTGCCACACTCCACCACCATAACCACCACCTGCTTCCACACTCCACCTCCATAAACACCACGTGCTGCCACACTCGACCACCATAGCCACCACTTTCAGCCACACTCCACCACCATAACCACCACCTGCTGCCACACTCCACCACCATAACCACCACCTGCTGCCACACTCCACCACCATAACCACCACCTGCTGCCACACTCCACCACGATAACCACCACCTGGTGCCTCACTCCACCACCATTGCCACCACCTGCTGCCATACCCCACCACCATAACCACCACATGCTGCCACACTCCACCACGATAACCACCACCTGCTGCCACACTCCACCACCATAACCACCACCTGGTGCCACACTCCACCACCATAACCACCACCTACTGCCACACCCCACCACCATAACCACCACCTGCTGCTAAACTCCACCACCATATCCACCACCTTCTGCCACACTCCACCACCATAACCACCACATGCTGCCAAAATCCACCACCAAAACCGTCACCTGCTGCCACACTCCATCACCACCACCACCTGCTGCCACACTCCACCACCATAACCACCACCTGCTGCCACACTCCACCACCATAACCACCACCTGCTGCCACACTCCACCACCAAAATCACCACCTTTTGCCACACTCCACCACCACCACCTGCTGCCACACTCCACCACCAAAATCACCACCTGCTGCCACACTCCCCCACCAAAATCACCACCTGCTGCCACACTCCACCACCACCACCTGCTGCCACACTCCACCACCATAACCAAAACCTGCTGTTACACTCCACCACCATAGCCACCACCTGCTGCCACACTCCACCACCATAACCACCACCTGCTGCCGCACTTCACCACCATAACCACCACCTGCTGCCACACTCCACCACCACCACCTGCTGCCACACTCCATCACCACCTCCACCACCACCTGCTGCCACACTCCACCACCATAACCACCACCTGCTGCCACACTCCACCACCACAACCATCACCTGCTGACACACTCCACCACTATAAACACCACCTGCTGCCACATTCCACCACCAAAACCACCTCCTGCGGCCACACTCCACCACCATAACCACCACCTGCTGCCACACTCCATCACCATAACCACCACATGCTGCCAAACTCCACCACCAAAACCACCACCTGCTGCCACACTCCATCACCACCACCACCACCACCTGCTGCCACACTCCACCACCATAACCACTACCTGCTGCCACACTCCACCACCACCACCTGCTGCTACACTCCACCACCACCACCACCACCTGCTCCCACACTCCTCTACCATAACCACAACCTGCTGCCACACTCCACCACCACTAACACCTGCTACCCCACTCCACCACCACCTGCTGCCCCACTCCACAACCTGCTGCCATACTCCACCACAATAACCCCTACCTGCTGCCACACTCCACCACAATAACCACCACCTGCTGCCACACTCCACCACCATAATCACCACCTGCTGCCCTACTCCACCACTGTAACCACCACATGCTGCTACACTCCACCACCATAACCACCACCTGCTGCCACACTCCACAACCTGCTGCCACACTCCACCACCATAACCACCACCTGCGGTCACACTCCACCACCATAACCACCACCTGCTGCCACACTCCACTACCATAACCACCACCTGCTGCCACACTCCACAACCATAACCACCACCTGCTGACACACTCCACCTCCACCACCTCAACCACCTGCTGCCGCACTCCATCACCAAAACCACCACCTGTTTCACACTCCACCACCACCACGACCACCTGCTGCCACACTCCACCACCATAACCACCACCTGCTGCCATACTCCACCACCATAACCACCACCTGCTGCCACACTCCACCACCATAGCCACCACTTGCAGCCACACTCAACCACCATAACCACCACCTACTGCTACACTCCACCACCATAGCCACCACTTGCAGCCACACTCCACCACCATAACCACCACCTGCTTCCACACTCCACCACCATAGCCACCACTTGCAGCCACACTCCACCACCATAACCACCAACTGCTGCCTCACTCCACCACCATAACCACCACCTGCTGCCACACTCCACCACCATAACCATCACCTGCTACCACACCCTACCACCATAACCACCACCTACTGCCACACCCCACCACCATAACCACCACCTGCTGCTAAACTCCACCACCATAACCACCACCTGCTGCCACACTCCACCACCATAACCACCACATGCTGCCAAAATCCACCACCAAAACCGCCACCTGCTGCCACACTCCATCACCACCACCACCACCACCTGCTGCCACACTCCACCACCATAACCACCACCTGCTGCTAAACTCCACCACCATAACCACCACCTGCTGCCACACTCCACCACCATAACCACCACATGCTGCCAAAATCCACCACCAAAACCGCCACCTGCTGCCACACTCCATCACCACCACCACCACCTCCTGCTGCCACACTCCACCACCGCCACCTGCGCCTTCACACCACCACCATAACTACCACCTGCTGCCACACTCCACCACAATAACCAAAACCTGCTGCCACACTCCACCACCATAGCCACCACCTGCTGCCACACTCCACCACCATAACCACCACCTGCTGCCGCACTTCACCACCATAACCACCACCTGCTTCCACACTCCACCACCACCACCTGCTGCCACACTCCATCACCACCTCCACCACCACCTGCTGCCACACTCCACCACCATAACCACCACCTGCTGCCACACTAAAACCACCACAACCACCACCTGCTGCCACACTCCACCACCATAACCAACACCTGCTGCCACACTCCACCACTATAAACACCACCTGCTGCCACATTCCACCACCAAAACCACCTCCTGCGGCCACACTCCACCACCATAACCACCACCTGCTGCCACACTCCATCACCATAACCACCACATGCTGCCAAACTCCACCACCAAAACCACCACCTGCTGCCACACTCCATCACCACCACCACCACCACCTGCTGCCACACTCCACCACCACAACCACTACCTGCTGCCACACTCCACCACCACCACCTGCTGCTACACTCCACCACCACCACCTGCTCCCACACTCCTCTACCATAACCACAACCTGCTGCCACACTCCACCACCACTAACACCTGCTACCCCACTCCACCACCACCTGCTGCCCCACTCCACAACCTGCTGCCATACTCCACCACAATAACCACTACCTGCTGCCACACTCCACCACATTAACCACCACCTGCTGCCACACTCCACCACCATAATCACCACCTGCTGCCCTACTCCACCACTGTAACCACCACATGCTGCTACACTCCACCACCATAACCACCACCTGCTGCCACACTCCACAACCTGCTGCCACACTCCACCACCATAACCACCACCTGCGGTCACACTCCACCACCATAACCACCACCTGCTGCCACACTCCACTACCATAACCACCACCTGCTGCCACATTCCACCACCAAAACCACCACCTGTTTCACACTCCACCACCATAACCACCACCTGCGGCCACACTCCACCACCTGCTGCCCCACTCCACCATCATAACCACCACCTGCTGCCACACTCCACCACCATAGCCACCACTTGCAGCCACACTCCACCACCATAACCACCAACTGCTGCTACACTCAACCACCATAGCCACCACTTGCAGCCACACTCCACCACCATAACCACCACCTGCTGCCACACTCCACTACCATAGCCACCACTTGCAGCCACACTCCACCACCATAACCACCAACTGCTGCCACACTCCACCACCATAGCCACCACTTGCAGCCACACTCCACCACCATAACCACCACCTGCTGCCACACTCCTCCACCATAGCCACCACTTGCAGCCACACTCCACTACCATAACCACCACCTGCTGCCACATTCCACCACCAAAACCACCACCTGTTTCACACCCCACCACCATAACCACCACCTGCGGCCACACTCCACTACCTGCTGCCCCACTCCACCATCATAACCACCACCTGCTGCCACACTCCACCACCATAACCACCACCTGCTGCCACACTCCACCACTATAAACACCACCTGCTGCCACATTCCACCACCAAAACCAACTCCTGCGGCCACACTCCACCACCATAACCACCACCTGCTGCCACACTCCATCACCATAACCACCACATGCTGCCAAACTCCACCACCAAAACCACCACCTGCTGCCACACTCCATCACCACCACCACCACCACCTGGTGCCACACTCCACCACCATAACCACTACCTGCTGCCACACTCCACCACCACCACCTGCTGCTACACTCCACCACCACCACCACCACCTGCTCCCACACTCCTATACCATAACCACAACCTGCTGCCACACTCCACCACCACCAACACCTGCTACCCCACTCCACCACCACCTGCTGCCCCACTCCACAACCTGCTGCCATACTCCACCACAATAACCACTACCTGCTGCCACACTCCACCACATTAACCACCACCTGCTGCCACACTCCACCACCATAATCACCACCTGCTGCCCTACTCCACCACTGTAACCACCACATGCTGCTACACTCCACCACCTGCTGCCACACTCCACAACCTGCTGCCACACTCCACCACCATAACCACCACCTGCGGTCACACTCCACCACCATAACCACCACATGCTACCACACTCCACTACCATAACCACCACCTGCTGCCACATTCCACCACCAAAACCACCACCTGTTTCACACTCCACCACCATAACCACCACCTGCGGCCACACTCCACCACCTGTTGCCCCACTCCACCATCATAACAACCACCTGCTGCCACACTCCACCACCATAGCCACCACTTGCAGCCACACTCCACCACCATAACCACCAACTGCTGCCACACTCCACCACCATAGCCACCACTTGCAGCCACACTCCACCACCATAACCACCACCTGCTGCCACACTCCACCACAATAGCCACCACTTGCAGCCACACTCCACAACCATAACCACCATCTGCTGCCACACTCCACCACCACCACCTGCTGCCCCACTCCACCATCATAACCACCACCAGCTGCCGCACTCCACCATGATAACCATCACCTGCTGCCACACTCAACCACCATAACCACCACCTGCTGCCACACTCCACCACCATAACCACCACTTGCTGCCACACTCCACCACCATAATCACCACCTTCTGCCACACTCCACCACTGTAACCACCACCTGCTGTCACACTCCACCACCATAACCACCACCTGCTGCCACACTCCAACACCTGCTGCCACACTCCACCACCATAACCACCACCTGCGGCCACAATCTACCACCATAACCACCACCTGCTACCACACTCCACTACCATAACCACCACCTGCTTCCACACTCCACCACCTCCACCTGCTGCCACACTCCACCACCATAACCACCTGCTTCCACACTCAACCTCCATTAACACCACTTGCTGCCACACTCGACCACCATAGCCACCACTTGCAGCCAAACTCCACCACCATAACCACCACCTGCTTCCACACTCCACCACCATAACCACCACCTGCTGCCACACTCCACCACCATAACCACCACATGCTGCCACACTCCACCACGATAACCACCACCTGGTGCCACACTCCACCACCATAGCCACCACTTGCATCCACACTCCACCACCATAACCACCAGCTGCTGCCACACTCCACCACCATAACCACCACCTGCTGCCACACTCCACCACCACCACCTGCTGCCACACTCCACCACCATAACCACCACCTGCTGCCACACTCCACCACCATAACTACCACCTGCTGCCATACCCCACCACCATAACCACTATCTGCTGCTAAACTCCACCACCATGACCACCACCTGCAGCCACACTCTACCACCATAACCACCACATGCTGCCAAACTCCACCACCAAAACCACCACCTGCTGCCACACTCCATCACCACCACCACCACGACTTGCTGCCACATTCCACCACCACCACCACCTGCTGCCACACTCCACCACCATAACAACCACCTGCTGCCAAACTCCACCACCATAACCACCACCTGCTGCCACACTCCACCACCACAACCATCACCTGCTGACACACTCCACCACCATAACCACCACCTACTGCCACACTCCACAACCATAACCACCACCTACTGCCACACTCCACTACCATAACCACCACCTGCAGCCATACTCCACAATAACACCAACTTGCTGCCACACTCCACCACTGTTACCACCACCTGCTGTCACACTCCGCCACTATAAGCACCACCTGCTGCCACACTCCACCACCATAACCACCACCTGCTGCCACACTCCACCACCATAACCACCACCTGCTGCCACACTCCACCACCAAAACCACCACCTGCTGCCTCACTCCACCACCATAACCATCACCTGCTGCCGCACTCCACAACCATAACCACCATCTGCTGCAACACTCAACCACCATAACCACCACCTGCTGCCACACTCCATCACCATAACCATCACCTTCTGCCACACTCAACCACCATAACCATCACCTTCTGCCACATTCCACAACCATATCCACCACCTGCTGCCACACTCCATCACCATAACCACCACCTGCTGCCACACTCCACCACCACCATCTGCTGCCCCACTCCACCATCATAACCACCACCTGCTGCCGCACTCCACCATGATAACCACCATCTGCTGCCACACTCCACCACCATAACCACCACCTGCTGCCACACTCCACCACTATAACCACCACTTGCTGCCACACTCCACCACCTTAATCACCATTTGCTGCCACACTCCACCACTATAACCACCACCTGCTGTCACACTCCACCACCATAATCACCACCTGCTGCTACACTCCAACACCTGCTGCCACACTCCACCACGATAACCACCACCTGCGGCCACACTCTACCACCATAACCACAACCTGCTACCACACTCCACTACCATAAGCACCACCTGCTTCCACACTCCACCACCACCACCTGCTGCCACACTCCACCACCATAACTACCACCTGCGGCCACACTCCACCACCACCACCTGCTGCCACACTCCACCACCATAACCACCACCTGCGGCCACACTCCACCACCATAACCACCACCTACTGCCACACTCCACTACCATAACCACCACCTGCAGCCATACTCCACAATAACACCAACTTGCTGCCACACTCCACCACTGTTACCACCACCTGCTGTCACACTCCGCCACTATAACCACCACCTGCTGCCACACTCCACCACCATAACCACCACCTGCTGCCACACTCCACCACTATAACCACCACTTGCTGCCACACTCCACCACCTTAATCACCATTTGCTGCCACACTCCACCACTATAACCACCACCTGCTGTCACACTCCACCACCATAATCACCACCTGCTGCTACACTCCAACACCTGCTGCCACACTCCACCACGATAACCACCACCTGCGGCCACACTCTACCACCATAACCACCACCTGCTACCACACTCCACTACCATAAGCACCACCTGCTTCCACACTCCACCACCACCACCTGCTGCCACACTCCACCACCATAACTACCACCTGCGGCCACACTCCACCACCACCACCTGCTGCCACACTCCACCACCATAAACACCACCTGCTGCCACACTCGACCACCATAGCCACCACTTGCAGCCACACTCCACCACCATAACCACCACCTGCTGCCACACTCCACCACCATAACCACCACCTGCTGCCACACTCCACCACGATAACCACCACCTGGTGCCTCACTCCACCACCATTGCCACCACCTGCTGCCATACCCCACCACCATAACCACCACATGCTGCCACACTCCACCACGATAACCACCACCTGCTGCCACACTCCACCACCATAACCACCACCTGGTGCCACACTCCACCACCATAACCACCACCTGCTGCCATACCCCACCACCATAACCACCACATGCTGCCACACTCCACCACGATAACCACCACCTGCTGCCACACTCCACCACCACCACGACCACCTGCTGCCACACTCCACCACCATAACCACCACCTGCTGCCACACTCCACCACCATAGCCACCACTTGCAGCCACACTCTACCACCATAACCACCACCTATTGCCACACTCCACCACAATAGCCACCACTTGCAGCCACACTCCACCACCATAACCACCACCTGCTTCCACACTCCACCACCATAGCCACCACTTGCAGCCACACTCCACCACCATAACCACCAACTGCTGCCTCACTCCACCACCATAACCACCACCTGCTGCCACACTCCACCACCATAACCATCACCTGCTACCACACCCTACCACCATAACCACCACCTACTGCCACACCCAACCACCATAACCACCACCTGCTGCTAATCTCCACCACCATAACCACCACCTGCTGCCACACTCCACCACCATAACCACCACATGCTGCCAAAATCCACCACCAAAACCGCCACCTGCTGCCACACTCCATCACCACCACCACCACCACCTGCTGCCACACTCCACCACCATAACCACCACCTCTGCCACACTCCACCACCATAATCACCACCTGCTGCCACACTCCACCACTGTAACCACCTCCTGCGGCCACACTCTACCACCATAACCACCACCTGCTGCCACACTCCACCACCAAAATCACCACCTGCTGCCACACTCCACCACCACCACCTGCTGCCACACTCCATCAACACCACCACCACCACCTCCTGCTGCCACACTCCACCACCGCCACCTGCGCCTTCACACCACCACCATAACTACCACCTGCTGCCACACTCCACCACCATAACCAAAACCTGCTGCCACACTCCACCACCATAGCCACCACCTGCTGCCACACTCCACCACCATAACCACCACCTGCTGCCACACTTCACCACCATAATCACCACCTGCTGCCACACTCCACCACCACCACCTGCAGCCACACTCCATCACCACCTCCACCACCACCTGCTGCCACACTCCACCACCATAACCACCACCTGCTGCCACACTCCACCACCACAACCACCACCTGCTGCCACACTCCACCACCATAACCACCACCTGCTGCCACACTCCACCACCATAGCCACCACTTGCAGCCACACTCCACTACCATAACCACCACCTGCTGCCACATTCCACCACCAAAACCACCACCTGTTTCACACTCCACCACCATAACCACCACCTGCGGCCACACTCCACTACCTGCTGCCCCACTCCACCATCATAACCACCACCTGCTGCCACACTCCACCACCATAACCACCACCTGCTGCCACACTCCACCACCAAAACCACCTCCTGCGGCCACACTCCACCACCATAACCACCACATGCTGCCAAACTCCACCACCAAAACCACCACCTGCTGCCACACTCCACCACCACCACCTGCTGCTACACTCCACCACCACCACCACCACCTGCTCCCACACTCCTATACCATAACCACAACCTGCTGCCACACTCCACCACCACCAACACCTGCTACCCCACTCCACCACCACCTGCTGCCCCACTCCACAACCTGCTGCCATACTCAACCACAATAACCACTACCTGCTGCCACACTCCACCACCATAATCACCACCTGCTGCCCTACTCCACCACTGTAACCACCACATGCTGCTACACTCCACCACCATAACCACCACCTGCTGCCACACTCCACCATCATAACCACCACCTGCGGTCACATTCCACCACCATAACCACCACATGCTGCCACAATCCACTACCATAACCACCACCTGCTGCCACATTCCACCACCAAAACCACCACCTGTTTCACACTCCACCACCATAACCACCACCTGCGGCCACACTCCACCACCTGTTGCCCCACTCCACCATCATAACAACCACCTGCTGCAACACTCCACCACCATAGCCACCACTTGCAGCCACACTCCACCACCATAACCACCAACTGCTGCCACACTCCACCACCATAGCCACCACTTGCAGCCACACTCCACCACCATAACCACCACCTGCTGCCACACTCCACCACCATAGCCACCACTTGCAGCCACACTCCACCACCATAACCACCATCTGCTGCCACACTCCACCACCACCACCTGCTGCCCCACTCCACCATCATAACCACCACCAGCTGCCGCACTCCACCATGATAACCATCACCTGCTGCCACACTCAACCACCATAACCACCACCTGCTGCCACACTCCACCACCATAATCACCACCTTCTGCCACACTCCACCACTGTAACCACCACCTGCTGTCACACTCCACCACCATAACCACCACCTGCTGCCACTCTGCAACACCTGCTGCCACACTCCACCACCATAACCACCACCTGCGGCCACAATCTACCACCATAACCACCACCTGCTACCACACTCCACTACCATAACCACCACCTGCTTCCACACTCCTCCACCTCCACCTGCTGCCACACTCCACCACCATAACCACCTTCTTCCACACTCCACCTCCATAAACACCACCTGCTGCCACACTCGACCACCATAGCCACCACTTGCAGCCACACTCCACCACCATAACCACCACCTGCTTCCACACTCCACCACCATAACCACCACCTGCTGCCAGACTCCACCACCATAACCACCACATGCTGCCACACTCCACCACGATAACCACCACCTGGTGCCACACTCCACCACCATAGTTACCACTTGCATCCACACTCCACCACCATAACCACCAGCTGCTGCCACACTCCACCACCATAACCACCACCTGCTGCCACACTCCACCACCACCACCTGCTGCCACACTCCACCACCATAACCACCACCTGCTGCCACACTCCACCACCATAACCACCACCTGCTGCCATACCCCACCACCATAACCACCATCTGCTGCTAAACTCCACCACCATGACCACCACCTGTTGCCACACTCTACCACCATAACCACCACATGCTGCCAAACTCCACCACCAAAACCACCACCTGCTGCCACACTCCATCACCACCACCACTACGACTTGCTGCCACATTCCACCACCACCACCACCTGCTGCCACACTCCACCACCATAACAACCACCTGCTGCCACACTCCACCACCATAACCAACATCTGCTGCCACACTACACCACAATAACCACCACCTACTGCAACGCTCCACCACCATAACCACCACCTGCTGCTACACTCCACTACCATAACCACCAACTGCTGCTACACTCCACCACCACCACCTCCACGACCTGCTGCCACACTCCACCACCATAACCACCACCTGCGGCCACACTCCACCACCATAACCACCACCTACTGCCACACTCCACTACCATAACCACCACCTGCAGCCATACTCCACAATAACACCAACTTGCTGCCACACTCCACCACTGTTACCACCACCTGCTGTCACACTCCGCCACTATAACCACCACCTGCTGCCACACTCCACCACCATAACCACCACCTGCTGCCACACTCCACCACCATAACCACCACCTGCTGCCACACTCCACCACCAAAACCACCACCTGCTGCCTCACTCCACCACCATAACTACCACCTGCTGCCGCACTCCACAACCAGAACCACCATCTGCTGCCACACTCAACCACCATAACCACCACCTGCTGCCACACTCCATCACCATAACCATCACCTTCTGCCACACTCCACCACCATAACCATCACCTTCTGTCACATTCCACCACCATAACCACCACCTGCTGCCACACTCCATCACCATAACCACCACCTGCTGCCACACTCCACCACCACCATCTGCTGCTCCACTCCACCATCATAACCACCACCTGCTGCCGCACTCCACCATGATAACCACCATCTGCTGCCACATTCCACCACCATAACACTCCACCTGCTGCCACACTCCACCACTATAACCACCACTTGCTGCCACACTCCACCACCTTAATCACCATTTGCTGCCACACTCCACCACTATAACCACCACCTGCTGTCACACTCCACCACCATAATCACCACCTGCTGCCACACTCCAACACCTGCTGCCACACTCCACCACGATAACCACCACTTGCTGCCACACTCCACCACCTTAATCACCATTTGCGGCCACACTCTACCACCATAACCACCACCTGCTACCACACTCCACTACCATAAGCACCAGCTGCTTCCACACTCCACCACCACCACCTGCTGCCACACTCCACCACCATAACTACCACCTGCGGCCACACTCCACCACCACCACCTGCTGCCACACTCCACCACCATAACCACCACCTGCGGCCACACTCCACCACCACCACCTGCTTCCACACTCCACCACCACCACCTGCTTCCACACTCCACCTCCATAAACACCACCTGCTGCCACACTCGACCACCATAGCCACCACTTGCAGCCACACTCCACCACCATAACCACCACCTGCTGCCACACTCCACCACCATAACCACCACCTGCTGCCACACTCCACCACCATAACCACCACCTGCTGCCACACTCCACCACGATAACCACCACCTGGTGCCTCACTCCACCACCATTGCCACCACCTGCTGCCATACCCCACCACCATAACCACCACATGCTGCCACACTCCACCACGATAACCACCACCTGCTGCCACATTCCACCACCATAACCACCACCTGGTGCCACACTCCACCACCATAACCACCACCTGCTGCCATACCCCACCACCAAAACCACCATCTGCTGCTAAACTCCACCACCATAACCACCACCTGCTGCCACACTCCACCACTATAACCACCACATGCTGCCAAACTCCACCACCAAAACCACCACCAGCTGCCACACTCCATCACCACCACCACGACCACCTGCTGCCACACTCCACCACCACCACCACCTGCTGCCACACTCCACCACCATAACCACCACATGCTGCCACACTCCACCACCACCACCACCACCTGCTCCCACACTCCACTACCATAACTACAACCTGCTGCTACACCACAACCACCTGCTACCCCACTTCACCACCACCACCACCTGCTGCCCCACTCCACCACCTGCTGCTATACTCCACCACAATAACCAGCACCTGCTGACACTCTCCACCTCCACCATCTCCACCACCTGCTGCCATACTCCATCACCATAACCACCACCTGCTGCCACACTCCACTACCATAACCACCACTGCAGCTACACGCCACCACCATAACCACCACCTGCTGCCACACTCCACTACCATAACTACCACCTGCAGCCATACTCCACCACTATAACACCCACTTGCTGCCACACTCCACCACCAAAACTACCACCTGCTGCCACACTTCACCACTATAACCACCACCTGCTGACACGCTCCACCTCCACCACCTGCTGTCGCACTCCATCACCAAAACCACCACCTGTTTCACACTCCACCACCACAACCACCGCCTGCTGCCACACTCCACCACCATAACCACCACTTGCTGCCACACTCAACCACCATATTCACCACCTGCTTCCACACTCCACCACTGTAACCACCACCTGCTGTCACACTCCACCACCTGCTGCCACATTCCACCATCATAACCACCACCTGCTGCCACACTCAACCACCAAAACCACCACCTGCTGCCTCACTCCACCACCATAACCACCATCTGCTGCCGCACTCCACAACCATAACCACCATCTGCTGCCACACTCACCCACCATAACCACCACCTGCTGCCACACTCCATCACCATAACCATCACCTTCTGCCACACTCCACACCATAACCATCACCTTCTGCCTAACTCCACCACCATAACCACCACCTGCTGCCACAGTCCACCACCATAACCGCCACCTGCCGCTACTCTCCACTACCATAACCACCACCTGCCGCTACACTTAACTACCATAACCACCATCTGCTGCCACACTCAACCACCATAACCACCACCTGCTGCCACACTCCATCACCATAACCATCACCTTCTGCCACACTCCACCACCATAACCATCACCTTCTGCCACATTCCACCACCATAACCACCACCTGCTGCCACACTCCACCACCATAACCACCACCTTCTGCCACACTCCACCACCATAACCACCACCTCCTGCCACACTCCACCACCACCACCTCCACGACCTGCTGCCACACTCCACAACCATAACGACTCCCTGCTGACACTCCACCTCCACCACCTGCTGCCACACTCCATCACCATAACCACCACCTGCTGCCACACTCCATCACCATAACCACCACCTGCTGCCACACTCCACCACCACCATCTGCTGCCCCACTCCACCATCATAACCACCACCTGCTGCCGCACTCCACCATGATAACCACCACTTGCTGCCACACTCCACCACCATAACCACCACCTGCTGCCACACTCCACCACTATAACCACCACTTGCCGCCACACTCCACCACCACAATCACCATCTGCTGCCACACTCCACCACTGTAACCACCACCTGCTGTCACACTCCACCACCATAACCACCACCTGCTGCCACACTCCAACACCTGCTGCCACACTCCACCACCATAACCACCACCTGCGGCCACACTCTACCACCATAACCACCACCTGCTACCATACTCCACTACCATAAGCACCACCTGCTTCCACACTCCACCACCACCACCTGCTGCCACACTCCACCACCATAACCACCACCTGCGGCCACACTCCACCACCACCACCTGCTGCCACATTTCACCACCATAACCACCAACTACTTCCACACTCCACCTCCATAAACACCACCTGCTGCCACACTCGACCACCATAGCTACCACTTGCAGCCACACTCCACCACCATAACTACCACCTGCTGCCACACTCCACCACCATAACCACCACCTGCTGCCACACTCCACCACCATAACCACCACCTGCTGCCACACTCCACCACGATAACCACCACTTGGTGCCTCACTCCACCACCATTGCCACCACCTGCTGCCATACCCCACCACCATAACCACCACATGCTGCCACACTCCACCACATGCTGCCACACTCCACCACCATAACCACCACCTGCTGCCACACTCCACCACCATAACCACCACCTGGTGCCACACTCCACCACCATAACCACCACCTGCTGCCATACCCCACCACCATAACCACGATCTGCTGCTAAACTCCACCACCATAACCACCACCTGCTGCCACACTCCACCACCATAACCACCACATGCTGCCAAACTCCACCACCAAAACCACCACCTGCTGCCACACTCCATCACCACCACCACGACCACCTGCTGCCACACTCCACCACCACCACCACCTGCTGCCACACTCCACCACCATAACCACCACATGCTGCCACACTCCACCACCACCACCACCACCTGCTCCCACACTCCACTACCATAACTTCAACCTGCTGCCACACCACAACCACCTGCTACCCCACTCCTCCACCACCACCACCTGCTGCCCCACTCCACCACCTGCTGCTATACTCCACCACAATAACCAGCACCTGCTGACACACTCCACCTCCACCACCTCCACCACCTGCTGCCATAATCCATCACCATAACCACCACCTGCTGCCACACTCCACCACCATAACCACCACCTGCTGCCCCACTCCACCATCATAACCACCACCTGCTGCCATACACCACTACCATAACCACCACCTGCAGCTACACGCCACCACCATAACCACCACCTGCTGCCACACTCCACTACCATAACTACCACCTGCAGCCATACTCCACCACTATAACACCCACTTGATGCCACACTCCACCACCAAAACTACCACCTGCTGCCACTCTTCACCAATATAACCACCACCTGCTGACACACTCCACCTCCACCACCTGCTGCCGCACTCCATCACCAAAACCACCACCTGTTTCACACTCCACCACCACAACCACCGCCTGCTGCCACACTCCACCACCATAACCACCACCTGCTGCCACACTCAACCACCATAATCACCACCTGCTTCCACACTCCACCACTGTAACCACCACCTGCTGTCACACTCCACCACCAAAACCACCACCTGCTGTCTCACTCCACCACCATAACCACCATCTGCTGCCGCACTCCACAACCATAACCACCATCTGCTGCCACACTCAACCACCATAACCACCACCTGCTGTCACACTCCATCACCATAACCATCACCTTCTGCCACACTCCACACCATAACCATCCCCTTCTGCCACACTCCACCACCATAACCACCACCTGCTGCCACAGTCCACCACCATAACCGTCACCTGCCGCTACACTCCACTACCATAACCACCACCTGCCGCTACACTCCACTACCATAACCACCACCTGCTGCCACACACCACCACCACCACTACCACCACCTGCTGCCAAACTCCAAAACCATAAACACCCCCTGCTGCCCCATTCCACAACCACGACAGTAACCAGCCCCTCCTGCCACACTCCACCACCACCACCTCCACGACCTGCTGACACACTCTCCACCTCCACCACCTCAACCACCTGCTGCCGCACTCCATCACCAAAACCACCACCTGTTTCACACTCCACCACCACCACGAACACCTGCTGCCACACTCCACCACCATAACCATCACCTGCTGCCATACTCCACCACCATAACCACCACCTGCTGCCACACTCCACCACCATAGCCACCACTTGCAGCCACACTCTACCACCATAACCACCACCTACTGCCACACTCCACCACCATAGCCACCACTTGCAGCCACACTCCACCACCATAACCACCAACTGCTGCCTCACTCCACCACCATAACCACCACCTGCTGTCACACTCCACCACCATAACCACCACCTGCTACCACACCCCACCACCATAACCACCACCTACTGCCACACCCCACCACCATAACCACCACATGCTGCTAAACTCCACCACCATAACCACCACCTGCTGCCACACTCCACCACCATAACCACCACATGCTGCCAAAATCCACCACCAAAACTGCCACCTGCTGCCACTCTCCATCACCACCACCACCACCACCTGCTGCTACACTCCACCACCATAACCACCACCTGCTGCCACACTCCACCACCATAATCACCACCTGCTGCCACACTCCACCACTGTAACCACCTCCTGCGGCCACACTCTACCACCATAACCACCACCTGCTGCCACACTCCACCACCAAAATCACCACCTGCTGCCACACTCCACCACCACCACCTGCTGCCACACTCCATCACCACCACCACCACCACCTGCTGCCACACTCCACCACCGCCACCTGCGCCCTCACACCACCACCATAACTACCACCTGCTGCCACACTCCACCACCATAACCAAAACCTGCTGCCACACTCCACCACCATAGCCACCACCTGCTGCCACACTCCACCACGATAACCACCACCTGCTGCCGCACTTCACCACCATAACCACCACATGCTGCCACACTCCACCACCACCACCTGCTGCCACACTCCATCACCACCTCCACCACCACCTGCTGCCACACTCCACCACCATAACCACCACCTGCTGCCACACTCCACCACCACAACCACCACCTGCTGCCACACTCCACCACCATAACCAACACCTGCTGCCACACTCCACCACTATAAACACCACCTGCTGCCACATATCACCACAAAAACCACCTCCTGCGGCCACACTCCACCCCCATAACCACCACCTGCTGCCACACTCCATCATCATAACCACCACATGCTGCCAAACTCCACCACCAAAACCACCACCTGCTGCCACACTCCATCACCACCACCACCACCACCTGCTGCCACACTCCACCACCATAATCACTGCCTGCTGCCACACTCCACCACCACCACCTGCTGCTACACTCCACCACCACCACCACCACCACCACCTGCTCCCACACTCCTCTACCATAACCACAATCTGCTTCCACACTCCACTACCACCAACACCTGCTACCCCACTCCACCACCACCTGCTGCCCCACTCCACCACCTGCTGCCATACTCCACCACAATAACCACTACCTGCTGCCACACTCCACCACATTAACCACCACCTGCTGCCACACTCCACCACCATAACCACCACCTGCTGCCCTACTCCACCACTGTAACCACCACATGCTGCTACACTCCACCACCATAACCACCACCTGCTGCCACACTCCACAACCTGCTGCCACACTCCACCACCATAACCACCACCTGCGGTCACACTCCACCACCATAACCACCACCTGCTGCCACACTCCACTACCATAACCACCACCTGCTGCCACATTCCACCACCAAAACCACCACCTGTTTCACACTCCACCACTATAACCACCACCTGCGGCCACACTCCACTACCTGCTGCCCCACTCCACCATCATAACCACCACCTGCTGCCACACTCCACCACCATAGCCACCACTTGCAGCCACACTCCACCACCATAACCACCAACTGCTGCCACACTCCACCACCATAGCCACCACTTGCAGCCACACTCCACCACCATAACCACCACCTGCTGCCACACTCCACCACCATAGCCACCACTTGCAGCCACACTCCACCACCATAACCACCACCTGCTGCAACACTCCACCACCATAGCCACCACTTGCAGCCACACTCCACCACCATAACCACCACCTGCTGCCACACTCCATTACCATAACCACCACCTGCTGCCACACTCCACCACCATAACCACCACCAGCTGCCACACTCCACCACAATAAACACCACCTGCTGCCACACCCCACCCCCATAACCACCACATGCTGCCACACCCCACCACCATAACCACCACCTGCTGCTAAACTCCACCACCATAACGACCACCTGCTGCCACACTCCACCACCATAACCAACATCTGCTGCCACACTACACCACAATAACCACCACCTACTGCCACACTCCACCACCATAACTACCACCTGCTGTAACACTCCACTACCATAACCACCACCTGCTTCCAAACTCCACCAACAACACCTCCACGACCTGCTGCCACACTCCAACACCATAACCACCACCTGCGGCCACACTCCACCACCATAACCACCACCTGCTGCCACACTCCACCACCATAACCACCACCTGCAGCCATACTCTACCACAATAACACCAACTTGCTGCCACACTCCACCACTGTTACCACCACCTGCTGTCACACTCCACTACCATAACCACCACATGCAGCCATACTCTACCACAATAACACCAACTTGCTGCCACACTCCACCACTGTTACCACCACCTGCTGTCACACTCCACTACTATAACCACCACCTGCTGCCACACTCCACCACCATAACCACCACCTGCTGCCACACTCCACCACCATAACCACCACCTGCTGCCATACTCCACCACCAAAACCATCACCTGCTGCCTCACTCCACTACCTTAACCACCACCTGCTTCCGCACTCCATAACCATAACCACCATCTGCTGCCACACTCAACCACCATAACCACCACCTGCTGCCACACTCCATCACCATAACCATCACCTTCTGCCACACTCCACCACCATAACCATCACCTTCTGTCACATTCCACCACCATAACCACCACCTGCTGCCACACTCCATCACCATAACCACCACCTGCTGCCACACTCCATCATCATAACCACCACATGCTGCCAAACTCCACCACCAAAACCACCACCTGCTGCCACACTCCATCACCACCACCACCACCACCTGCTGCCACACTCCACCACCATAATCACTGCCTGCTGCCACACTCCACCACCACCACCTGCTGCTACACTCCACCACCACCACCACCACCACCACCTGCTCCCTCACTCCTCTACCATAACCACAATCTGCTGCCACACTCCACCACCACCAACACCTGCTACCCCACTCCACCACCACCTGCTGCCCCACTCCACCACCTGCTGCCATACTCCACCACAATAACCACTACCTGCTGCCACACTCCACCACATTAACCACCACCTGCTGCCACACTCCACCACCATAACCACCACCTGCTGCCCTACTCCACCACTGTAACCACCACATGCTGCTACACTCCACCACCATAACCACCACCTGCTGCCACACTCCACAACCTGCTGCCACACTCCACCACCATAACCACCACCTGCGGTCACACTCCACCACCATAACCACCACCTGCTGCCACACTCCACTACCATAACCACCACCTGCTGCCACATTCCACCACCAAAACCACCACCTGTTTCACACTCCACCACTATAACCACCACCTGCGGCCACACTCCACCACCTGCTGCCCCACTCCACCATCATAACCACCACCTGCTGCCACACTCCACCACCATAGCCACTACTTGCAGCCACACTCCACCACCATAACCACCAACTGCTGCCACACTCCACCACCATAGCCACCACTTGCAGCCACACTCCACCACCATAACCACCACCTGCTGCCACACTCCACCACCATAGCCACCACTTGCAGCCACACTCCACCACCATAACCACCACCTGCTGCAACACTCCACCACCATAGCCACCACTTGCAGCTACACTCCACCACCATAACCACCACCTGCTGCCACACTCCACCACCATAACCACCACCTGCTGCCACACTCCACCACCATAACCACCACCAGCTGCCACACTCCACCACTGTAACCACCACCTGCGCCCTCACTCCACCACCATAGCCACCACCTGCAGCCACTCTCCACCACCTGCTGCCTCACTCCACCATCATAACCACCACCAGCTGCCGCACTTCACCACCATAACCACCATCTGCTGCCACACTCAACCACCATAACCACCACCTGCTGCCACACTCCACTGCCATTACCACCACCTGCTGCCACACTCCACCTCCACCACTCCACCATCATAACCACAACCTGCTGCCGCACTCCACCATGATAACCACCACCTGCTGCCACATTCCACCACCAAAACCACCACCTGTTTCACACTCCACCACCATAACCACCACCTGCGGCCACACTCTACCACTATAACCAGCACCTGCTGACACACTCCACCTTTACCACCTCCACCACCTGCTGCCACACTCCATCACCATAACCACCACTTGCTGCCACACTCCACCACCTGCTTCCACACTCCACCATCATAACCACCACCTGCTGCCGCACTCCACCATGATAACCACCACCTGCTGCCTCAATCCACCACCTGCTGCCATACACCACTACCATAACCACCACCTGCGGCAACACTCCACCACCATAACCACCACCTGCTGCCACACTCCACCACCATAACCACCACCTGCTGCCACACTCAACCACCATAATCACCACCTGCTTTCACACTCCACCATTGTAACCACCACCTGCTGTCACACTGCACCACCTGCTGCCACATTCCACCACCTGCTGCCACACTTCACCACCATAACCACCACCTGCTGCCACACTCCACCACTGTAACCACCACCTGCTGCCACACTCCACCACCATATCCAACACCTGCTGCCACACTCCACCATCATATTCACCACCTGCTGCCACACTCCACCACCACCACATGCTGCCACACTCCACCACCACCACCATCCGCTACCACACTCCACCAGCATAACCACCACCTGCTGCCCACTCCACCACCATAACCACCACCTGCTGTCATTCTCCACCACAATAACCACCACCTGCTGCCACACTCCAACACCATAACCACCACCTGCTGCCACACTCCACCACCATAGCCACCACTTGCAGCCACACTCCTCCACCATAACCACCACCTGCTGCCACACTCCACCACCATAGCCACCACCTGCTGCCACACTCCACCACCATAACCACCACCTGCTGCCACACTCCACCACCATAAACACCACCAGCTGCCACACTCCACCACCATAACCACCACCTGCTGCCACACCACACCACCATAACCACCACCTGCTGCCACACCCCACCACCTGCTGCCACACTCCACCACCATAACCACCTCCTGCTGCCACACCCCACCACCATAACCACCACCTGCTGCCACACCCCACCACCATAACCACCACCTGCTGCTACACTCCACCATCATAACCACCACCAGCTGCCACACTCCACCACCATAACCACCACCTGCTGCCACACCCCACCACCATAACCACCACCTGCTGCCACACTCCACCACCATAACCACCACCTGCTGCCACACCCCACCACCATAACCATCACCTGCGGCCACACCCCACCACTATAACCACCACCTGCTGCTAAACTCCACCACCATAACCACCACCTGCAGCCACACTCCACAACCATAACCATCACCTGCTGCCACACCCCACCACCATAACCACCACCTGCTGCTAAACTCCACAACCATAACCACCACATGCTGCCACACTCCACCACCATAACCACCACCTGCTGGCACACTCCACCACTGTAACCACCACCTGCTGCCACACTCCACCCAACATATTCACCACCTGCTGCCACACTCCAAGACCACCACATACTGCCACACTCCACCACCACCACCATCCGCTACCAAACTCCACCACCATAACCACCACCTGCTGCCCACTCCACCACCATAACCACCACCTGCTGTCATACTCCTCCATAATAACCACCACCTGCTGCCACACTCCACCACCATAACCACTACCTGCGCCCTCACTCCACCACCATAGCCACCACCTGCAGCCACTCTCCACCACCTGCTGCCTCACTCCACCATCATAACCACCACCAGCTGCCGCACTTCACCACCATAACCACCATCTGCTGCCACACTCAACCACCATAACCACCACCTGCTGCCACACTCCACTGCCATTACCACCACCTGCTGCCACACTCCACCTCCACCACTCCACCATCATAACCACAACCTGCTGCCGCACTCCACCATGATAACCACCACCTGCTGCCACATTCCACCACCAAAACCACCACCGGTTTCACACTCCACCACCATAACCACCACCTGCGGCCACACTCTACCACTATAACCAGCACCTGCTGACACACTCCACCTTTACCACCTCCACCACCTGCTGCCACACTCCATCACCATAACCACCACTTGCTGCCACACTCCACCACCTGCTTCCACACTCCACCATCAAAACCACCACCTGCTGCCGCACTCCACCATGATAACCACCACCTGCTGCCTCAATCCACCACCTGCTGCCATACACCACTACCATAACCACCACCTGCGGCAACACTCCACCACCATAACCACCACCTGCTGCCACACTCCACCACCATAACCACCACCTGCTGCCACACTCAACCACCATAATCACCACCTGCTTTCACACTCCACCATTGTAACCACCACCTGCTGTCACACTGCACCACCTGCTGCCACATTCCACCACCTGCTGCCACACTTCACCACCATAACCACCACCTGCTGCCACACTCCACTGTAACGGGGGGTGGGGGAAATAGCTCTATCTTGTCCATTATTCCACCCCCCAGTTATTGTAACGGGGGGTGGGGGAAATGGCTCTATCTTGTCCATTATTCCACCCCCCAGTTAACTAACGAGGCCGGGGGAAACAGCTCTCTCTAGTCCGTTATCCCGTCCCCAGTTAGCTAACTATTCTAGAGCACCCTCCAGAGTTCCTAAGGCAACCTCTCTCGTTCAACACCTTGTAACCTAGGTATTTGACTACCTAGGTGCTAAGACTACAAGGCGCCGTAACTTGATCAGTTACCCGAAACTCTAGAGAGAACTCTAGAATACAGAATCATTGCCACAAACGTTTAAGAGGAAACGAAAGGAAAGAAATGAATAGTGAAGTAATTAGTGAGGGTTTGGGGTAAGAGGTAGGGAGGTGGGAGGAGCGAGGAGGGTCATTAGTTGAAAGTGAGAGTTTAGAGATGGGTGGAGGGAGAGGTGTAGATAGGTAGAAGTAGAAGAGTAGATAGAAGTAGAAGAGTAGATAGTAGAAGACGAAATGCTGCCACCATCCATTCATGATCATTACATACCAGACAAGGAATGGAACTTGCCTGTATCACAAAATATTCTCAAAAGATGTTATCAAGAGATCATTATTAGTATGGTCCCATCTTTATCATGTACTCATTCTAAACCATGAAACCAGTAACTACAGAGGCTTTCTCACCTCAACTCAAAATCTCTAGGGAACAAAGTTAAACACAATTTAAATAATAAATTCATAATTATATTTCACATGAAGTATCATAATTTAGCAATTCAATTAAAATGTTCCAGTTTAATATGCAAAGTGAGTCATCATCCAAGAATTCGAGAACCCTACAACTTGACTGCCCCTGATCATCACACAACATATGTAAACACGACCAAGTCACCTAAATGTTCACTCACCGAGGACTGAGTCTAAGTTGAATAGAGAGGGGGGGGGGGTCTGCAATTTTCAGGCAGCGTCACCCCCCGTCTGGTGACGGCCTATCTCGACGGCTGGCCTCTGCTCTGCTCCGCTGGCCGGTCTCCTATTGCTTTTCTGCTCGATAGCTCTCCGAGTTTATATTGGGGAACCTAGTAGCTAACTCCGCCCACAAGTAGATAGCCTCCGGCACTACCAAGCCACTCCTTAAACGTCGGCATGTTTGAAGGCTACCCGGCTCCAATTATACGCTTAGCGGAAGCAAGGTGAAATTCTCATGATCTGACCTCAGGTCACTTGGGGTCATTAACGCTTTGAGGTGTGAGATCTCAGGCAGACAACTGGCGCCTCTCCGATCCTTGTCTGTGACTCATGTACTCTATGTATGTATTAACCTAAACCAAACACTTTTACAGTGTTACATCTCCCATTCTCCCCGAAAATAAAGTTTTTGCAACACTGCTAAAGCAAGCTAGCTGTGTGCGACAACTTTATTAACGAAAAGAATACATCCTAGCTAAACAAATATACATCATCCTACTCTAAAAAATGAAATATGTAGACAGACGTCCATTGTCTCTGGCTGGGCGACGTCACTGCTTGGTCTTGTAGATAATCCTGTACCACATTTCTTCAACACAACTGCCTCCGTCGCTTCTCCGTCGTTAACGCACAACAACCCTTGGTCAACCCGAAAGCCGTTACTACTTGAACTGCGCACAGGACCGTGGAATTCGGTTGTCCCAGCTGATCTGTAATTGGCCCTACGTCAGTCACCATGAGAGACGTATATTGGGGTTCTTCACAGCTATAGGGACTACAAGTTTCGAGACCTTCATATAGTTGCCAACAGTAGAAATCCCATCCTACTCTTCTTCCTCCCTGTTGCTCCAGCACGCCTCCTTCAGAGAGCTACTTCTGACAGCCACATCAAGTCCGCACGACACAGGATGAATCACTCAACAGAGCTACCTGCTTGCAGGAGGGGCGGCCAGTTAAGGCAAACGATCCTGTCTTGCAATTACGCCCCATGCAATGATGCTGACACCAGCAAGGGACACTAGGTATCATGTCTCACTCAGCTTGTCTTATCTTCTCTTCTTTCTTCTCTCTTCTTTCTTCTTTCTTCTTCCTTCTTTCTTCTTTCTTCTTCCTTCTTTCTTCTTTCTTCTTCCTTCTCTCTTCTTTCTTCTCTCTTCCTCCTCCCATGGGTCTTAGACAAGCGACCAGGGTCCATTGGGGTCCGTCCGTCCTGGGGTCCATCCTGGGTAGACCGATGTTGGTGGGACAGACTGGAGTCGTTGTTGCTCCTCTTCCATCTTTACTGGGTCGTCTGGGGTCGTCTGCAGAACGACCTGGGGTCCACTGGGTAGACCAATGTTGACCGACCGAGAGGGCTGCATCTTGGGGTCCCCTGGGGTGGTGATGGTGGTGGAGCCGTGACCTCCAGGTAGTGGGCTGGTCGTGGTGGTGGTGATTAACGCCCGTGAGTGTGGTACACAGCAGCCGTCTCCCTCTTTTGTATGTGCGTCTCTCCTCTCTTCTGGCTCCCACCTGTGGGTGAACAGAAAGGCGACAATATCGTGCTCCCAAGATATGTTATGTGACCCTGTAGTTTGTATAGGGTTACACAGTCCAGTCATACCGCTCTCCTCCTGGCAACAACTACACTTAAATTTTTAAAATAATCCAATTAACACTGAATGATATTGACTTGGTGGAACATAAGACAGTAACAGAGGAAAGTTAGAGAAGAGAGAATAAGGTCATCACTACCTTTAACTTGTCACAAAAAAAATCAACACTAATAGACAAAACACTAGCCTAAACTTAACTGTACCGTTCCTAATCTTAAGTACATAATTAACCATTACTCCCACCCTTAACCTACAGCCACCTACGTGACCCAGAGTGTCTCCCTAGCATCTCCGCCGGTCAACAACTCAAAACTGTTGCCACCCCTGTGACCAGACTATCTAACGTCGAGCGTCCCCAACGTGAAGTCTACTGACATACTAAGCCTCCCCCTAGCATGCTGTACAATACCAGTACACCTCGGGTTATTGCGTTCAAATGGAGTAAAACAGTCGATCGCAATAATCTGAGCAGAAACCACCACTAAATCCTACTTAAGAACTACACCTGCCACTCCCTAACTGACCTGGCAACCAGCGGTGGCTGGGTGTCCCCGTGGGACATGCGAGGTGACCTGTCACACTCAGGTGAGCCCCACTACCAACACCGCTAAGTTCCCAAATCACCAAATCTTATCACTAACATAAATCACTACACACGCAAGTTCTGGTGAACATTCCCTGAACTACACAAAACTCACAAAATCACTAAACACAACACCAGAGAATCACTATCTCCTAACCTGAAAAAAAGTTCGCTAACTCGCGAATAATAAACACCTGTCAAGATCTCCCTGATAGCGCCTGAGCGGCAAAAGACACGTGGGACTGAACAATGTTAAAAGAACACCAACTACCTACAACATTGTTCAACACCGCTGCCAACATTGTAACGGGGGGTGGGGGAAATAGCTCTATCTTGTCCATTATTCCACCCCCCAGTTAACTAACGAGGCCGGGGGAAACAGCTCTCTCTAGTCCGTTATCCCGTCTCCAGTTAGCTAACTATTCTAGAGCACCTCCGGAGTTCCTAAGGCAACCTCTCTCGTTCAACACCTTGTAACCTAGGTATTTGACTACCTAGGTGCTAAGACTACAAGGCGCCGTCACTTGATCAGTTACCCGAAACTCTAGAGAGAACTCTAGAATACAGAATCATTGCCACAAACGTATAAGAGAAAACGAAAGGAAAGAAATGAATAGTGAAGTAATTAGTGAGGGCTTGGGGGTGAGAGGGAGAGAGGTGGGAGGAGCGAGGAGGGTCATTAGTTGAAAGTGAGAGTTTAGAGATGGGTGGAGGGAGAGGTGTAGATAGGTAGAAGTAGAAGAGTAGATAGAAGTAGAAGAGTAGATAGTAGAAGACGAAATGCTGCCACCATCCATTCATGATCATTACATACCAGACAAGGAATGGAACTTGCCTGTATCACAAAATATTCTCAAAAGATGTTATCAAGAGATCATTATTAGTATGGTCCCATCTTTATCATGTACTCATTCTAAACCATGAAACCAGTAACTACAGAGGCTTTCTCACCTCAACTCAAAATCTCTAGGGAACAAAGTTAAACACAATTTAAATAATAAATTCATAATTATATTTCACATGAAGTATCATAATTTAGCAATTCAATTAAAATGTTCCAGTTTAATATGCAAAGTGAGTCATCATCCAAGAATTCGAGAACCCTACAACTTGACTGCCCCTGATCATCACACAACATATGTAAACACGACCAAGTCACCTAAATGTTCACTCACCGAGGACTGAGTCTAAGTTGAATAGAGAGGGGGGGGGGTCTGCAATTTTCAGGCAGCGTCACCCCCCGTCTGGTGACGGCCTATCTCGACGGCTGGCCTCTGCTCTGCTCCGCTGGCCGGTCTCCTATTGCTTTTCTGCTCGATAGCTCTCCGAGTTTATATTGGGGAACCTAGTAGCTAACTCCGCCCACAAGTAGATAGCCTCCGGCACTACCAAGCCACTCCTTAAACGTCGGCATGTTTGAAGGCTACCCGGCTCCAATTATACGCTTAGCGGAAGCAAGGTGAAATTCTCATGATCTGACCTCAGGTCACTTGGGGTCATTAACGCTTTGAGGTGTGAGATCTCAGGCAGACAACTGGCGCCTCTCCGATCCTTGTCTGTGACTCATGTACTCTATGTATGTATTAACCTAAACCAAACACTTTTACAGTGTTACACCACCACCATAGCCACCACTTGCAGCCACACTCCTCCACCATAACCACCACCTGCTGACACACTCCTCCACCATAGCCACCATTTGCAGCCACACTCCACCACCATAACCACCACCTGCTGCCACACTCCACCACCAAAACCACCACCTGCTGCCACAAACCACCACAATAACCACCACCAGCTGCCACACTCCACCACAATAACCACCACCAGCTGCCACACTCCACCACCATAACCACCACCTGCTGCCACACCCCACCACCATAACCACCACCTGCTGCCACACCCCACTACCATAACCACCACCTGCTGCTAATCTCCACCACCATAACCACCACCTGCTGCCACACTCCACCACCATAACCACCACATGCTGCCAAACTCCACCACCAAAACCACCACCTGCTGCCACACTCCATCACCACCACCACCACCACCTGCTGCCACACTCCACCACCATAACCACCACCTGCTGCCACACTCTACCACCATAATCACCACCTGCTGCCACACTCCACCACTTTAACCACCACCTGCTGCCACACTCCACCACTGTAACCACCACCTGCTGCCACACTCCACCACCATAACCACCACCTGCTGCCACACTCCACCACCATGTTCACCACCTGCTGCCACACTCCACCACCACCACATGCTGCCACACTCCACCACCACTACCATCCGCTACCACACTCCACCACCATGTTCACCACCTGCTGCCACACTCCACCACCACCACATGCTGCCACATTCCACCACCACCACCATCCGCTACCACACTCCACCACCATAACCACCACCTACTCCCACACTCCACTACCATAACCATAACCTGCTGCCACTCTCCACCACCACCACCACCTGCTACCCCACTCCACCACCACCATCACCTGCTGCCCCACTCCACCACCTGCTGCCACACTCCACTACATTAACCACCACCTGCTGCCACACTCCACCACCATAATCACCACCTGCTGCCCACTCCACCACCATAACCATCACCTGCTGCCATACTCCACCACAATAACCACCACCTGCTGCCACACTCCACCACCATAACCACCACCTGCGGTCACACTCCACCACCATAACCACCACCTGCTGCCACACTCCACTACCATAACCACCACCTGCTGCCACACTCCACCTCCACCACTCCACCATCATAACCACAACCTGCTGCCGCACTCCACCATGATAACCACCACGTGCTGCCACATTCCACCACCAACAACACCACCTGTTTCACACTCCACCACCATAACCACCACCTGCAACCACACTCCACCACTATAACCAGCACCTGCTGACACAATCCACCTCCACCACTTCCACCACCTCCTGCCACACTCCATCACCATAACCACCACCTGCTGCCCCACTCCACCATCATAACCACCACCTGCTGCCGCACTCCACCATGATAACCACCACCTGCTGCCACACTCCACCACCTGCTGCCATACACCACTACCATAACCACCACCTGCGGCAACACTCCACCACCTGCTGCCACACTCAACCACCATAATCACCACCTGCTTCCACACTCCACCATTGTAACCACCACCTGCTGTCACACTCCACCACCTGCTGCCACATTCCATCACCTGCTGCTACACTCCACCACCATAACCACCACCTGCTGCCATACTCCAACACCATAACCACCACCTGCTGCCACACTCCACCACCATAGCCACCACTTGCAGCCACACTCCTCCACCAAAACCACCACCTGCTGCCACACTTCACCACCATAGCCACCACTTGCAGCCACACTCCACCACCATAACCACCACCTGCTGCCACACTCCACCACCATAACCACCACCTGCTGCCACACTCCACCACCATAACCACCACCAGCTTCCACACTCCACGACCATAACCACCACCTGCTGCCACACCCCACCACCATAACCACCACCTGCTGCCACACCCCACCACCATAACCACCACCTGCTGCCACACTCCACCACCATAACCACCACCTGCTGCCACACCCCACCACCATAACCACCACCTGCTGCCACACCCCACCACCATAATCACCACCTGCTGCCACACTCCACCACCATACCACCACCAGCTGCCACACTCCACCTCCATAATTACCACCTGCTGCCACACTCCACCACCATAACCACCACCTGCTGCCACACTGCACCACCATAACCACCACCTGCTGCCACACCCCACCACCATAACCATCACCTGCTGCCACACCCCACCACCATAACCACCACCTGCTGCCTCACTCCACTACCATAACCACCACCTGCTGCCACACTCCACCACCATAACCACCACCAGCTGCCACACTCCACCACCATAACCACCACCTGCTGCCACACCCCACCACCATAACCACCACCTGCTGCCACACCCCACCACCATAACCACCACCTGCTGCCACACTGCACCACCATAACCACCACCTGCTGCCACACCCCACCACCATAACCACCTCCTGCTGCCATACCCCACCACCATAACCACCACCTGCTGCTACACTCCACCATCATAACCACCACCAGCTGCCACACTCCACCACCATAACCACCACCTGCTGCCACACCCCACCACCATAACCACCACCTGCTGCAACACTCCACCACCATAACCACCACCTGCTGCCACACCCCACCACCATAACCATCATCTGCGGCCACACCCCACCACTATAACCACCACCTGCTGCTAAACTCCACCACCATAACCACCACCTGCAGCCACACTCCACAACCATAACCATCACCTGCTGCCACACACCACCACCATAACCACCACCTGCTGCTAAACTCCACAACCATAACCACCACATGCTGCCACACTCCACCACCATAACCACCACCTGCTGGCACACTCCACCACTGTAACCACCACCTGCTGCCACACTCCACCAACATATTCACCACCTGCTGCCACACTCCACCACAACCACATACTGCCACACTCCACCACCACCACCATCCGCTACCACACTCCACCACCATAACCACCACCTGCTGCCCACTCCACCACCATAACCACCACCTGCTGTCATACTTCACCATAATAACCACCACCTGCTGCCACACTCCACCACCATAACCACTACCTGCGCCCTCACTCCACCACCATAGCCACCACCTGCAGCCACTCTCCACCACCTGCTGCCTCACTCCACCATCATAACCACCACCAGCTGCCGCACTTCACCACCATAACCACCATCTGCTGCCACACTCCACCACAATAACCACCACCAGCTGCCACACTCCACCACCATAACCACCACCTGCTGCTACACTCCACCTCCACCACCTCCACCACCTGCTGCCACACTCCACCACCACCACCACTTGTTGCCCCACTCCACCACTATAAACACCACCTGCTGCCACACACCACCACCACCACCACCTGTTGCCCCACTCCACCACCATAACCACCACCTGCTGCCACACTCCACCACCATAACCACCACCTGCTGCCACACTTCACCACCGTAACCGCCACCTGCTGCCACACTCCATCACCATAACCACCATTTGCTGACACACTCCACCACCTGCTGCCACACTCCACCACCGTAACCACCACCTGCTGCCACACTCCACCACCATAACCACCACCTGCTGCCACACTCCATCACCATAACCACCACCTGCTGCCACACTCCACCACCATAACCACCACCTGCTGCCACACTCCACCATAACCACCACCTGCTGCTACACTCCATCACCATAACCATCACCTGCTGCCACACTACACCACCACCACCTGCTGCCCCACTCCACAACTATAACCACCACCTGCTGCCACACTCCACCACCTGCTGCCACATTCCACCATAACCACCACCTGCTGCCACACTCCACCACTATAACCACCACCTGCTGCCACACTTCACCACCATAATCACCACCTGCTGCCACACTCCACCACCGTAACCACCACCTGCTTCCACACTCCATCACCATAACCACCACCTGCTGCCACACTCCACCACTATAACCACCACCTGCTGCCACACTCCACCACCATAACCACCACCTGCTGCCACACTCCATCACCATAACCACCACCTGCTGCCACACTCCACCACCATAACCACCACCTGCTGCCACACTCCACCATAACCACCACCTGCTGCTACACTCCTCTACCATAACCACCACCTGCTGCCACACTCCACCACCATACCCACCATCTGCTGCCACATTCCACCATAACCACCACCTGCTGCCACACTCCACCACTATAACCACCACCTGCTGCCACACTTCACCACCATAATCATCACCTGCTGCCACACTCCACCACCGTAACCACCACCTGCTTCCACACTCCACCACCATAACCACCACCTGCTGCTACACTCCACCACCGTAACCACCACCTGCTGCCACACTCCACCACCACCACCACCACCTGCTGCCACACTCCACCACCATAACCACCACCTGCTGCCACACTCCACAACCATAACCACCACCTGCTGCTACACTCCACCACCGTAACCACCACCTGCTGCCACACTCCACCACCACCACCACCACCTGCTGCCACACTCCACCACCATAAGCACCACCTGCTATCACACTCCACCACCATTATCACCACCTGCTGCCACACTCCACCATCATAACCACCACCTGCTGCCATACTCCACCACCATAACTACCACCTGCTGCCACACTCCACCATCATAACCACCACCTGCTACCACACTCCACCACCATAACCACCACCTGCTGCCACACTCCACCATCAAAACCACCACCTGCTGCAACACTCCACCACCATAGCCACCACTTGCAGCCACACTCCACCACCTGCTGTTAAACTCCACCACCATAACCACCACCTGCTGCCACACTCCATCACCACCACCACCTGCTGCCACACTCCACCATAACCACCACCTGCTGCTACACTCCATCACCATAACCATCACCTGCTGCCACACTACACCACCACCACCTGCTGCCCCACTCCACAACTATAACCACCACCTGCTGCCACACTCCACCACCTGCTGCCACATTCCACCATAACCACCACCTGCTGCCACACTCCACCACTATAACCACCACCTGCTGCCACACTTCACCACCATAATCACCACCTGCTGCCACACTCCACCACCGTAACCACCACCTGCTTCCACACTCCATCACCATAACCACCACCTGCTGCCACACTCCACCACTATAACCACCACCTGCTGCCACACTCCACCACCATAACCACCACCTGCTGCCACACTCCATCACCATAACCACCACCTGCTGCCACACTCCACCACCATAACCACCACCTGCTGCCACACTCCACCATAACCACCACCTGCTGCTACACTCCTCTACCATAACCACCACCTGCTGCCACACTCCACCACCATACCCACCATCTGCTGCCACATTCCACCATAACCACCACCTGCTGCCACACTCCACCACTATAACCACCACCTGCTGCCACACTTCACCACCATAATCATCACCTGCTGCCACACTCCACCACCGTAACCACCACCTGCTTCCACACTCCACCACCATAACCACCACCTGCTGCTACACTCCACCACCGTAACCACCACCTGCTGCCACACTCCACCACCACCACCACCACCTGCTGCCACACTCCACCACCATAACCACCACCTGCTGCCACACTCCACAACCATAACCACCACCTGCTGCTACACTCCACCACCGTAACCACCACCTGCTGCCACACTCCACCACCACCACCTGCTGCCACACTCCACCACCATAAGCACCACCTGCTATCACACTCCACCACCATTATCACCACCTGCTGCCACACTCCACCATCATAACCACCACCTGCTGCCATACTCCACCACCATAACTACCACCTGCTGCCACACTCCACCATCATAACCACCACCTGCTACCACACTCCACCACCATAACCACCACCTGCTGCCACACTCCACCATCAAAACCACCACCTGCTGCAACACTCCACCACCATAGCCACCACTTGCAGCCACACTCCACCACCTGCTGTTAAACTCCACCACCATAACCACCACCTGCTGCCACACTCCATCACCACCACCACCTGCTGCCACACTCCACCACCAACCCCACCACCTGCTGCCACACTCCACCACCACCTCCTGCTGTCACACTCCAACACCACCACCTGCTACCACACTCCACCACCATAACCACAACCTGCTGCCACACTCCACCACCATAACCAACACCTGCTGCCACACTCCACCACCACCTGCTGCCCCACTCCACCACCATAACCACCACCTGCTGCTAAAATCCACCACCTGCTGCCACACTCCACCACCATAACCACCACATGCTGCCAAAGTCCTCCACCAAAACCACCACCTGCTGCCAAACTTCATCACCCCCACCACCACCACCTGCTGCCACACTCCACCACCATAACCACCACCTGCTGCCACACTCCACCACCACCACCTGCTGCCACACTCCACCACCACCACCTGCTACCACACTCCACCACCATAACCACAACCTGATGCCACACTCCACCACCATAACCACAACCTGATGCCACACTCCACCACCATAACCACCACCTGCTGCCACACTCCACCACCACCACCACATGCTGCCCCACTCCACCACCATAACCACCACCTGCTGCCATACTCCACCACAAAAACCACCACCTGCTGCACACTCCACCACCATAACTACCACCTGCTGCCACACTCCACCACCATAACCACCACCTGCTGCAACACTCCACCACAATAACCACCACCTGCTGCCACACTCTACCACCATAACCACCACCTGCTTCCACACTCCACCACAATAAATACAACCTGCTGCCACACTCCACCACCATAACCACCACCTGCAGTCTCACTCAACCACCATAACCACCACCTGCTGCCATACTCCACCACCATAACCACCATCTGCTGCCACACTCCACCACCTGCTCACACTCCACCACCATAACCACCACCTGCTGCCACACTCCACCACCTGCTCACACTCCACCACCATAACCACCACCTGCTGCCACACTCCACCACCAAAACTACCACCTGCTGCCACACTCCACCACCATAACCACCACCTGCTGACACACTCCACCTCCACCACCTGCTGCCACACTCCATCACCATACCCACCACCTGCTGCCACACTCCACTTCCTGTTACGGCCCTCTCGGGTCGCAACTGGGTTCTTACTCTGATGTCGTTAGAGGAAGGGTATCCGGCCCCAAACCAGTAGTGGCTTTCAAGGGATGTGATCAGTAACGCAAGTAAACAAAAAAGGGGAAGGGAAAGAAAGGCAAAAACTTAATATTATAATTAACACCACCACCAATAATTAATATATAAAAGGTTACTCAGGGGGAGGGGTATTAACACTGCACAGGGGAATTATTTACACGGTCGTCTTCTCCTGAAGACTCTGGATCCTCTCGGTGCCAAGCTCTCGGTGCTCTCGTGGTCTCTCGACGAATCCTTCGACAAGCTGAGTCTACCCCGGACACAGGCCAGCCAAAACACAGTTCCATTGGGGCACCGCCGTGGAGGCCGTCAACCACAAGTCCAGCAAACTGCTGGCAGGTTCCGGATCAGCAACGCTGTTCAGGCCACTCCACGAGCGATACTAGGGTAGCGCCCTAGTCAGGAGCCTCGTGTGATACCACAGATCACTCTCCTGTCCACAATACCCCAGTGGTCAATCGTCTCCACCAGTCGGTCCCGGGTACGATAATCCTTCAACTGCCACTTCACTGGCAGGGTAACACCACAATGTTCCTCCGGGAGGCGACTCACAGCTGCTGCAGCAAAGCACTTGGTATGGGGACGGCTGCCTTGGGTAGACTTACTCAACTTCCCTTACAGCAGTCCCAGGTCGACTCTGTAAGCAGACACGTCATCAATAACAGGGACACACTAAAGCACCTCACTTACAGGCTCAGACCCAAACGCCCACCTATCCACTCCATACATGGCGTCGTTGTCTGAGCACCACCTCACCAGAGGTCAGCAGCGGCTGTGTTGTGAGCTGAACAGGACTGGAAACTGGCCCTTGTGGCCAGTACACTTCGTCCTCACCAGGTGTCGTCGTCCGTTTGGAGGGGGTTTCGGGAGCTGACCCACAGATGGCGCGGTCGTCACTGCTCCGTGCTCGGACGCTGGATTCGGGTCCGTAACACCTCCCCACCAAAAAGAATTTGGTTTGGGGTTCTATAAAGAGAAACACAAACCAAATTAGTACGGGGACACAACTCTAAATGGACTCACATGCTGTAAAAACTGGAGCGGCGAGGCTGCCTTGTCCACAGAACTGTCCTACTGGGCAATTCCGGCACAACGGGAATTTGCAGATAGAAGGCAATGACCTGTCTGACGTAATCTTCCACCTCTCCACTGCGAGGGGGAGCATCATCTCACATCTCTCGAGTAAGGATCGATATCGACCCGATCTAGGGCGACTCGACACTTCCCTATGTCGTGGCACCGATGATGGCTGGTCACAGACGGTATTTCTAGTACCGGTCCGGCGGTCCTTCAGGGAGACGGGCACCTGGAATACAGGGGTCTGATAATTTAGAGTGACAGCGACAGCGGGTAAAACAGTACTTACAGCATACTCCTCTACTAGGTCCACTCCTAGTCCCAACAGGGCTGTTCGTACATTGAAGATGGCATTCGCTCTGCCACCGTCAGGTCGACCAACGTTCCGTATAACGCTGCATTGAGGCTCAGCAATCACGTGGGGGGTGTCAACCTGTCGGAAACAGTCACTCATAATATCACCTCTCGTACCTCCTGTATCAACCATCACCTTCCAGGTCCTTCCTTTGACTGCAACACTCACTGTGCACGTCTCCAATCCCTGGGACCTCTTCATGGCGTTCACGGGAGCCATCATCTGCCGGGTCGTCCACTGGTCCTCACTGAGAGCACATACAAGAATAAAACAAAATACCGCTACGAAACATTTGGTTAACATAGGGATAAGCTTCCTGAGCCTGTCATGTCCATAGCCGGCAATATCCACTAGCCTGGTTTGGACCAAAGAGGGCACTAGACCTTTCGAACACACCTCACATACCTCTGACGTCTGGGGAATCTCTGGCCGGTTCAATGAACGTGGTATCTTGCCATACCGCAAATACTCATCTGCCTTCGCTCCAGACTCTGGGGTATTCGTGGGTGCTTGCACACGAGACCTCTCTTCTCGCTCAGTTGCTTCTGACTTCGTAACCGCATGTTCCTCGTCGGGAGAAAAATCAGGAGACTCTGCTAGAATACTGTCGATCTGCAGGTGAGAGGACAAATTAAACATGTTTAAATCCGGGTCTGTTTTTACCTGGATATTACCACTGCCTGCAATTACCTCTGACCTTGCTGTTCCGGCCGACTCGTCCACGACCTTGGGAAGATCGATGCTCCAATCTGTCACCAAGTCGTTGGCTAGTACCACGTCAATCCCTGCTATTGGGAGGGTATCGACTACTGCCAACGCACATGTGCCGCTGAAGTAAGGCGAGTCGAGATGTACTGGCACTAAGAGGGCGATGTACTGCGTCCTAGGAAACCCAACCAGGACAACCTGTTGTCTCCCGTCCACACTTACTCCCTCGGGTAACGAGCTTCTCACGATCAGGGACTGGGCTGCTTCACTATCTCTGAGCACTACAACTGATCTACCAGTATGATCACTCGTTACATACCCGCTTGAAGTGTGAGGGGAAAACAATCTTGGTCCTTCCTGCGTCGCCGTCGACTGGCTTCCTGCTGGTGGTGTAACACAGCTCATCATCATCACCTCCCTACGTGCGCCGCCACCTCTTCTGCCTCGGCACATAGCAGCTACATGCCCTTTCTGCCCACAAGTCCAGCACACCATATTCCTCCTCGGACTCCGGTGTTTCGGACTGCTAGGACTTGTCCTTCGAGGGCTACTTGGGGGCGTCTTCTTAGCGCTTCGTGGGATGGGGGTCTCTTCTTCGTCATGAGGTTTGTCAAACCGGCGTTGGTAATTCCTCGGGACGTACTTAGCAGACGGCCTATGAATCAGGATGTATTCCTCAGCCATTGTGGCTGCTGCACTCAAGGTCTCTACCTGCTGCTCTTCTAAGTACGTCTTCAGGTCTCCAGACAAACAATCCTTGAAGTCCTCTAACAGTATGAGCTGCTCGAGGTCTTCTTTGGTCTCCACCTTCCGAGAAGCACACCATTCCTGGAAAAGTCGCTCCTTAATAGTGGCGAATTCGGTGAAAGTGTGCTCTGAGGTCTTTTTCAGGTTTCTAAACTTCTGCCTGTACGCCTCAGGTACCAACTGGTAAGCCATGAGCACCACTTTCTTCACCCTGTCGTAATCGCCGGAGTCGTCAAGGGATAACGTGGAGTAGGCGATTTGGGCCTTCCCAGTCAAGACTGACTGAATCATGATGGCCCAATTCTCCCTTGGCCACTCCAAAGAGGCAGCGACTTTCTCGAAGGCTGCGAAGAATTTCGAAACTTCCCTCTCGTTGAATTTTGGGACCATTTTGATGTTCCTTACCGGATCGAAACTACTGGTGTCCGATGTTTGCCTCCGACCACCACCTAACCGCAATACTTCTAGTTCATGTTGTCTCTCTCTTTCTTTTTCTTCTCTCTCTCTCGCTGTTTCTCTTCCCTTTCTCGCTCTTCTCTCTCTCTTTCTCGTTCTTCTCTCTCTCGCCTCTCTTCTCTTTCTCGTTCTTCTCTTTCTTTTTCTCGTTCTAATTCTAAACGTCGTATCTCTAGTTCTTTTCCTAATCGCTCTCTTTCCATTTCTAAATTCTTATCTTCTCTCTTTCTCGCTTCCTCTTCTCTCTCTTTAGCGATTTCTAGCTTTTTCCATTCTATTTCTCGATGGATCTCTAGTTCACGCATTTTCACAGTAAGCACACTTATATTTAGTTCACTCTCATCACTTTCGACATCACTGCTCTTACCTTCCTGTTCAGTGGAAGCTATTTCCTCACCTTCCTTTATACTAGGAGTCTCGCCTTCCTGTTTCTCTTCTGCCTTCAAATGCCGGTGAACCTTGGACAAGATCTCCACACGGGAATCACTGGCACGGATCTTGATCTCCAGGTAGGCGCTCACTAGTACAAGTTCCGGTTTGCTCAGATATTTTAATCTGGCAAGACAGTCCTCTCTGTTCAGAAAAGCCTGAACGTCGTCCAGATCATCGATGGTAGCTTTTTCTGCCATTGTCACAGATGGAACACTTAACTAGCACTTAACACACCGCTTTCACGTTAGCACTTAACGCACCGAGCACTGTTCTACGCCAATATTGCACTTTATCGCACCAAACACTGCACTTGCCAATATTGCACGTAATTACTTCGGGCACCGCACTACACAATATTGCACTGAATCACAGCGAACACTTCGCCCTACAATATTGCACTGAATCACGTCGAGCACCGCATTACGCAATATTGCACTTAATCGCTTAATCACAGCGAGCACCGCACTGCACAATATCGCACTTAGTCACTCTGAGCACCGCACAGGACGTATAACGTCCCAATCGTCACACACAGGGGGAATTATTTACAGGGATTACGCCACTTCACCACCCCTGTCAAACATACTTAACAAGGGGACGGATCCCGCTGGGGATGCCAATTATGTTACGGCCCTCTCGGGTCGCAACTGGGTTCTTACTCTGATGTCGTTAGAGGAAGGGTATCCGGCCCCAAGCCAGTAGTGGCTTTCAAGGGATGTGATCAGTAACGCAAGTAAACAAAAAAGGGGAAGGGAAAGAAAGGCAAAAACTTAATATTATAATTAACACCACCACCAATAAATAATATATAAAAGGTTACTCAGGGGGAGGGGTATTAACACTGCACAGGGGAATTATTTACACGGTCGTCTTCTCCTGAAGACTCTGGATCCTCTCGGTGCCAAGCTCTCGGTGCTCTCGTGGTCTCTCTACGAATCCTTCGACAAGCTGAGTCTACCCCGGACACAGGCCAGCCAAAACACAGTTCCACTGGGGCACCGCCGTGGAGGCCGTCAACCACAAGTCCAGCAAACTGCTGGCAGGTTCCGGATCAGCAACGCTGTTCAGGCAACTCCACGAGCGATACTAGGGTAGCGCCCTCGTCAGGAGCCTCGTGTGATACCACAGATCACTCTCCTGTCCACAATACCCCAGTGGTCAATCGTCTCCACCAGTCGGTCCCGGGTACGATAATCCTTCAACTGCCACTTCACTGGCAGGGTAACACCACAGTGATCCTCCGGGAGGCGACTCACAGCTGCTGCAGCAAAGCACTTGGTATGGGGACGGCTGCCTTGGGTAGACTGACTCAACTTCCCTTACAGCAGTCCCAGCTCGACTCTGTAAGCAGACACGTCATCAATAACAGGGACACACTAAAGCACCTCACTTACAGGCTCAGACCCAAACGCCCACCTATCCACTCCATACATGGCGTCGTTGTCTGAGCACCCCCTCACCAGAGGTCAGCAGCGGCTGTGTTGTGAGCGGAACAGAACTGGAAACTGGCCCTTGTGGCCAGTACACTTCGTCCTCACCAGGTGTCGTCGTCCGTTTGGAGGGGGTTTCGGGAGCTGACCCACAGATGGCGCGGTCGTCACTGCTCCGTGCTCGGACGCTAGATTCGGGACCGTAACACTTCCATAACCACCACCTGCAGCCATACCCCACTACTATAACACCCACCTGCTGCCACACTCCACCACCAAAACTACAACCTGCTGCCACACTCCACCACAATAACCACAACCTGCTGCCACACTAAACCACCATAACCACCACCTGCTGCCACACTCCACCACCAAAACCACCACCTGCTGCCTCACTCCACCACCATAACCACCACCTGCTGCCGCACTCCACCATCATAACCACCATCTGCTGCCTCACTCAACCACCATACCACCACCTGCTGCCACACACCACCACCAAAACTACCACCTGCTGCCACACTCCACCACCATAACCACCACCTGCTGACACACTCCACCTCCACCACCTGCTGTCACACTCCATCACCATAACCACCACCTGCTGCCACACTCCACTACCATAACCACGACCTGCAGCCATACTCCACTACTATAACACCCACCTGCTGCCACACTCAACCACCATAACCACCACCTGCTGCCACACTCCACCACCATAACCACCACCTGCTGCCACACTCCACCACCAAAATCACCACCTGCTGCCACACTCCACCACCATAACCACCACCTGCTGCCACACTCCACCACCATAACCACCACCTGCTGCCACACTCCACCACCATAACCACCATCTGCTGCCACACTCCATCACCATAACCACCACCTTCTGCCACACTCCACCACCATAACCACTACCTGCTGCCACACTCCACCACCTGCTGCCACACTCCACCACCATAACCACCACCTGCTGCCACACTCCACCACCATAACCACCACCTGCTGCCACACTCCATTTCCTTAACCACAACCTGCTGCCACACTTCACCACCATAACCACCACCTGCTGCCACACTCCACTACCATAACCACCACCTGCTGCCACACTCCACCACCACCACTACCACCACCTGCTGCCACACTCCACCACCATAAACACCACCTGCTGCCACATTCCAAAACCACGACAGTAACCGGCCCCTCCTGCCACACTCCACCACCACCACCTCCACGACCTGCTGCCACACTCCACAACCATAACCACCTCCTGCGGCAACACTCCACCACCATAACCACCACCTGCTGACACACTCCACCTCCACCACCTCCACCACCTGCTGCCACACTCCATCACCATAACCACCACCTGCTGCCAAACTCCACCACCCCCACCTGCTGCCCCACTCCACCATCATAACCACCACCTGCTGCCACACTCCACCATGATAACCACCACCTGCTGCCACACTCCACCATCATAACCACCACCTGCTGCCACACTCCACCACCATAACCACCACCTGCTGCCACACTCCATCACCATAATCACCACCTGCTGCCAAACTCCACCACTGTAACCACCACCTGCTGTCACACTCCACCACCATTACCACCACCTGCTGCCACACTCCAACACCTGCATCCACACTTTACCACCATAACCAACACCTGCTGCCACACTCCACCACCAAAAGTACCACCTGCTGCCACACTCCATCAACATAACCACCACCTGCAGCCATACTCCATTACTATAACACCCACCTGCTGCCACACTCCACCACCAAAACTACCACCTGCTGCCACACTCCACCTCCATAACCACCACCTGCTGCCACACTCCACCACCAAAACTACCACCTGCTGCCACACTCCACCTCCATAACCACCACCTGCTGACACACTCCATCACCTTAACCACCACCTGCTGCCACACTCCACCACCATAACCACCACCTTCGGCCAAACTCCACCACCATAACCACCACCTGCTGCAACACTCCACCACCATAACCACCACCTTCTGCCACACCCCACCACTATAACCACCACCTGCTGCCACACCCCACCACCATAACCACCACCTGCTGACACACTCCACCTCCACCACCTGCTGTCACACTCCATCACCATAACCACCACCTGCTGCCACACTCCACTACCATAACCACGACCTGCAGCCATACTCCACTACTTTAACACCCACCTGCTGCCACACTCCACCACCGAAACTATCACCTGCTGCCACACTCAACCACCATAACCACCACCTGCTGCCACACTCCACCACCATAACCACCACCTGCTGCCACACTCCACCACCAAAATCACCACCTGCTGCCACACTCCACCAGTATAACCACCACCTGCTGCCACACTCCACCACCATAACCACCACCTGCTGCCACACTCCACCACCATAACCACCACCTGCTGCCACACTCCATCACCATAACCACCACCTTCTGCCACACTCCACCACCATAACCACTAGCTGCTGCCACACTCCACCACCTGCTGCCACACTCCACCACCATAACCACCACCTGCTGCCACACTCCATTTCCTTAACCACAACCTGCTGCCACACTTCACCACTATAACCACCACCTGCTGCCACACTCCACTACCATAACCACCACCTGCTGCCACACTCCACCACCACCACTACCACCACCTGCTGCCACACTCCACCACCATAAACACCACCTGCTGCCACATTCCAAAACCACCACAGTAACCAGCCCCTCCAGGCCACACTCCACCACCACCACCTCCACGACCTGCTGCCACACTCCACAACCATAACCACCTCCTGCGGCAACACTCCACCACCATAACCACCACCTGCTGACACACTCCACCTCCACCACCTCCACCACCTACTGCCACACTCCATCACCATAACCAACACCTGCTGCCAAACTCCACCACCACCACCTGCTGCCCCACTCCACCATCATAACCACCACCTGCTGCCACACTCCACCATGATAACCACCACCTGCTGCCACACTCCACCACCATAACCACCACCTGCTGCCACACTCCACCACCATAACCACCACCTGCTGCCACACTCCATCACCATAATCACCACCTGCTGCCAAACTCCACCACTGTAACCACCACCTGCTGTCACACTCCACCACCATTACCACCACCTGCTGCCACACTCCAACACCTGCGGCCACACTCTACCACCATAACCAACACCTTCTGCCATACTCCACCACCAAAAGTACCACCTGCTGCCACACCCTATCAACATAACCACCACCTGCAGCCAAACTCCATTACTATAACACCCACCTGCTGCCACACTCCACCACCAAAACTACCACCTGCTGCCACACTCCACCTCCATAACCACCACCTGCTGCCACACTCCACCACCAAAACTACCACCTGCTGCCACACTCCACCTCCATAACCACCACCTGCTGACACACTCCATCACCTTAACCACCACCTGCTGCCACACTCCACCACCATAACCACCACCTGCGGCCAAACTCCACCACAACCACCTGCTGCCACTCCACCACCATAACCACCACCTGCTGCCACACTCCACCACCATGGCCACCACTTGCAGCAACACTCCACCACCATAACTACCACCTGCTGCCACACTCCACCACCATAACCACCACATGCTGCTACACTCCACTACGATAACCACCACCTGGTGCCACACTCCACCACCATAACCACCACATGCTGCTACACTCCACTACGATAACCACCACCTGCTGCCACACTCTACCACTGGAACCACCACCTGCTGCTACACTCCACCACCTGCCACACTCCACCACCATAACCACCACCTGCTGCTACACTCCACCACCAAAACAACCACCTGCTGCCTCACTCCTCCACCATAACCACCACCTGCTGCCGCACTCCACCACCATAACCACCATCTGCTGCCTCACTCAACCACCATAACCACCACCTGCTGCCACACTCCACCACCATCACCACCACCTGCTGCCACACTCCACCACTATAAACACCACCTGCTGCCACATTCCACCACCATAACCACCATCTGCTGCCACACTCAACCACCATAACCATCACCTGCTGCCACACTCCACCACCATAACCACCACCTTCTGCCACACCCCACCACCATTACCACCACCTGCTGCGACACCCCACCACCATAACCACCACGTGCTGCCACACTCCACCACCAAAACTACCACCTGCTGCCACACTCCACCACCATAACCACCACCTGCTGACACACTCCACCTCCACCACCTGCTGCCACACTCCATCACCATAACCACCACCTGCTACCACACTCCACCACCAAAACTATCACCTGCTGCCACACTCCACCACCATAACCACCACCTGCTGCCACACTCCACCATCAAAATCACCACCTGCTGCCTCACTCCACCACCATAACTACCACCTGCTGCCGCACTCCACCACCAAAACCACCATCTGCTGCCTCACTCCACCATGATAATCACCACCTGCTGCCACACTCCACCACCAAAACCACCACGAGCTGCCACACTCCACCACCATAACCACCACCTGCTGCCACACTCCACCACCATAACCAACACCTGCTGCCACACTCCACCACCAAAACCACCACCCGCTGCCTCACTCCACCACCATAACCACCACCTGGTGCCGCACTCCACAACTATAACCACCATCTGCTGCCACACTCAACCACCATAACCTCCATCTGCTGCCACACTCAACCACCATAACCTCCACCTGCTGCCACACTCCATCACCATAACCACCACCTTCTGCCACACTCCACCACCATAACCACCACCTGCTACCACACTCCACCACCATAACCACCACCTGCTGCCACACTCCACCACCATAACCACCACCTGCTGCCATACTCCATTTCCTTAACCACCACCTGCTGACACACTCCACCACCATAACCACCACCTGCCGCTACACTGCACTACCATAACCACCACCTGCTGCCACACTCCACCACCACCACTACCACCACCTGCTGCCACACTCCACCACTATAAACACCACCTGCTGCAACATTCCACAACCACGACAGTAACCAGCCCCTCCTGCCACACTCCACCACCACCACCTCCACGACCTACTGCCACACTCCACCACCATTACCACCACCTGCTGACACACTCCACCTCCACCACCTCCACCACCTGCTGCCACACTCCATCACCATAACCACCACCTGCTGCCGCACTCCACCACCATCACCTGCTGCCCCACTCCACCATCATAACCACCACCTGCTGCAGAAGTCCACCATGATAACCACCACCTGCTGCCACACTCTACCACCATAACCCACCACCTGCTGCCACACTCCACCACCATAACCACCACCTGCTGCCACACTCCAACACCTGCTGCCACACTTCACCAATAAAACCATCACCTGCTGCCATACTCTACCACCATAACCACCACCTGCTGCCACACTCAACCACCATAACCCACCACCTGCTGCCACACTCCACCACCATAACCACCACCTGCTGCCACACTCCACCGCCATAATCACCACCTGCTGCCACACTCCACCACTGTAACCACCACCTGCTGCCACACTCCACCACCATAACCACCACCTGCTGCCACACTCCAACACCTGCTGCCACACTTCACCACCATAACCATCACCTGCGGCCATACTCTACCACCATAACCACCACCTGCTGCCACACTCCAACACCTGCTGCCAAACTCCACAACTATAACACCCACTTGCTGCCACACTCCACCACCAAAACTACCACCTGCTGCCACACTCTACCACCATAACCACCACCTGCTGCCACACTCCACCACCACCACCTGCTGCCCCACTCCAATATCATAACCACCACCTGCTGCCACACTCCACCACCATACCCACCACATGCTGCCAAACTCCACCACCAAAACCACCACCTGCTGCCACACTCAATCACCACCACCACCACCACCTGCTGCCACACTCCACCACCATAACCACCACCTGCTTCCACACTCCACCACCACCACCTGCTGCTACACTCCACCACCACCACCACCACCTGCTCCCACACTCCACTACCATAACCACAACCTGCTGCCACACTCCACCACCACCACCACCTGCTACCCCACTCCACCACCACCAACACCTGCTGCCCCACTCCACCTCCTGCTGCCATACTCCACCACATTAACCACAACCTGCTGCCACACTCCACTACCATTATCACCACCTGCTGCCACACTCCACCACTGTAACCACCACCTGCCGCTACACTCCACCACCATAACCACCACCACCTGCCACACTCCACCACCATAACCACCACCACCTGCCACACTCCTCCACCATAACCACCACCTGCTGCCGCACTCCACCACCATAACCACTATCTGCTGCCTCACTAAACCACCATAACCACCACCTGCTGCCACACTCCACTACCATAACCACCACCTGCTGCCACACTCCACCACCATCAACACCACCTGCTGCCACACCCCACCACAATAAACACCACCTGCTCCCACATTCCACCACCATAACCACCATCTGCTGCCACTCTCAACCACCATAACCACCACCTGCTGCCAGACTCCACCACCATAACCACCACCTGCTGCCACACTCCACCACCATAACCACCACCTGCTGCCACACTCCACCACCATACCCACCACCTGCTGCAACACCCCACCACCATAACCACCACCTGCTGCCACACTCCACCACCATAACCACCACCTGCTGCCACACTCCACCACCAAAACTACCACCTGCTGCCACACTCCACCACCATAACCACCACCTGCTGACACACTCCACCTCCATCACCTGCTGGAACACTCCACTACCATAACCACGACCTGCAGCCATACTCCACTACTATAACACCCACCTGCTACCACACTCCACCACCAAAACTATCACCTGCTGCCACACTCCACCACCATAACCACCACGTGCTGCCACACTCCACCACTATAACCACCACCTGCTGCCACACTCCACCACCAAAATCACCACCTGCTGCCACACTCCACCACCATAACTACCACCTGCTGCCGCACTCCACCACCAAAACCACCATCTGCTGCCACACTCCACCATGATAATCACCACCTGCTGCCACACTCCACCACCAAAACCACCACGAGCTGCCACACTCCACCACCATAACCGCCATCTGCTGCCACACTCAACCACCATAACCTCCATCTGCTGCCACACTCAACCACCATAACCTCCACCTGCTGCCACACTCCATCACCATAACCACCCCCTTCTGCCACACTTCACCACCATAACCACCACCTGCTGCCACACTCCACCACCATAACCACCACCAGCTGCCACACTACACCACCAAAATCACCACCTGCTGCCTCACTCCACCACCATAACTCCACCTGCTGCCGCACTCCACCACCATAACCACCATCTGCTGCCACACTCCACCATGATAATCACCACCTGCTGCCACACTCCACCACCAAAACCACCACCAGCTGCCACACTCCACTACCATAACCACCACCTGCTGCCACACTCCACCACCATAACCACCACCTGCTGCCACACTTCACCACCAAAACCACCATCCGCTGCCTCACTCCACCACCATAACCACCACCTGCTGCCGCACTCCACAACTATAACCACCATCTGCTGCCACACTCAACCACCATAACCTCCACCTGCTGCCACACTCCATCACCATAACCTCCACCTTCTGCCACACTCCACCACCATAACCACCACCTGCTGCCACACTATACCACCATAACCACCACCTGCTGCCACACTCCACCACTATAACCACCACCTGCTGCCACACTCCATTTCCTTAACCACCACCTGCTGCCACTCTCCACCACCATAACCACCACCTGCCGCTACACTCCACTACCATAATCACCACCTGCTGCTACACTCCATTTCCTTAACCACCACCTGCTGCCACACTCCACCACCATAACCACCACCTGCCGCTACACTCTACTACCATAACCACCACCTGCTGCCAAACTCCACCACCACCACTACCACCACCTGCTGCCATACTCCACCACTATAAACACCACCTGCTGCCACATTCCACAACCACGACAGTAACCAGCCCCTCCTGCCACACTCCACCACCACCACCTCCACGACCTGCTGCCACACTCCACAACCATAACCACCACCTGCGGCAACACTCCACCACCATAACCACTACCTGCTGACACACTCCACCTCCACCACCTCCACCACCTGCTGCCACACTCCATCACCATAACCACTACCTGCTGCCACACTCCACCACCACCACCTGCTGCCGAACTCCACCATCATAACCACCACCTGCTGCCGAACTCCACCATGATAACCACCACCTGCTGCCACACTCCACCACCATAACCACCACCTGCTGCCACACTCCACCGCCATAATCACCACCTGCTGCCACACTCCACCACTGTAACCACCACCTGCTGCCTCACTCAACCACCATAACCACCACCTGCTGCCACACTCCAACACCAAAATCACCACCTGCTGCCTCACTCCACCACCATAACTCCACCTGCTTCCGCACTCCACCACCATAACCACCATCTGCTGCCACACTCCACCGCCATAATCACCACCTGCTGCCACACTCCACCACTGTAACCACCACCTGCTGCCACACTCCACCACCATAACCACCACCTGCTGCCACACTCCAACACCAAAATCACCACCTGCTGCCTCACTCCACCACCATAACTCCACCTGCTTCCGCACTCCACCACCATAACCACCACCTGCTGACACACTCCACATCCACCACCTGCTGCCACACTCCATCACCATAACCACCACCCGCTGCCACACTCCACCACCACCACCTGCTGCCCCACTCCACCATCATAACCACCACCTGCTGCCGAACTCCACCATGATAACCACTACGATCTGCCACACTCCACCACCATAACCACCATCTGCTGCCACACTCAACCACCATAACCTCCATCTGCTGCCACACTCAACCACCATAACCTCCACCTGCTGCCACACTCCATCACCATAACCACCACCTTATGCCACACTCCACCACCATAACCACCACCTGCTGCCACACTCCACCACCATAACCACCACCTGCTGCCACACTCCACCACCATAACCACCACCTGCTGCCACACTCCATTTCCTTAACCACCACCTGCTGCCACACTCCACCACCATAACCATCACCTGCCGCTACACTCCACTACCATAACCACCACCAGCTGCCACACTACACCACCAAAATCACCACCTGCTGCCTCACTCCACCACCATAACTCCACCTGCTGCCGCACTCCACCACCATAACCACCATCTGCTGCCACACTCCACCATGATAATCACCACCTGCTGCCACACTCCACCACCAAAACCAACACCAGCTGCCACACTCCACCACCATAACCACCACCTTCTGCCACACTCCACCACCATAACCACCACCTGCTGCCACACTCCACCACCATAACCACCACCTGCTGCCACACTCCACCACTATAACCACCACCTGCTGCCACACTCCATTTCCTTAACCACCACCTGCTGCCACACTCCACCACCATAACCACCACCTGCCGCTACACACCACTACCATAACCACCACCTGCTGCCACACTCCACCACCACCACTACCACCACCTGCTGCCATACTCCACCACTATAAACACCACCTGCTGCCACATTCCACAACCACGACAGTAACCAGCCCCTCCTGCCACACTCCACCACCACCAATTCCACGACCTGCTGCCACACTCCACAACCATAACCACCACCTGCAGCAACACTCCACCACCATAACCACCACCTGCTGACACACTCCACCTCCACCACCTGCTGCCACACTCCATCACCATAACCACCACCCGCTGCCACACTCCACCACCACCACCTGCTGCCCCACTCCACCATCATAACCACCACCTGCTGCCGAACTCCACCATGATAACCACCACCTGCTGCCACACTCCACCACTATAACCACCACCTGCTGCCACACTCCACCACCATAACCACCACCTGCTGCCACACTCCACCGCCATAATCACCACCTGCTGCCACACTCCATCACTGTGACCACCACCTGCTGCCACACTCCACCACCAAAACCACCCCCTGCTGCCACACTCCAACACCTGCTGCCACACTTCACCACCATAACCACCACCTGCGGCCACACTCTACCACCATAAGCACCACCTGCTGCCACACTCCAACACCTGCTGCCACACTCCACAACAATAACACCCACTTGCTGCCACACTCCACCACCAAAACTACCACCTGCTGCCACACTCCACCACCATAACCACCACCTGCTGCCACCCTCCAACACCTGCTGCCACACTCCACCACCAAAACTACCACCTGCTGCCACACTTCACCACCATAACCACCACCTGCTGACACACTCCATCACCATAACCACCACCTGCAGCCACACTCCACCACCATAACCACCTCCTGCTGCCACACTCCACCACCATAACCACTACATGCTGCCACACTCCACCACGATAACCACAGTAGTAGGGAGTACAGTCCACAGGTACCTTTTTTTTGGGGGCAGAGGACCCCTGTGGACTGTACAGTCCACAGGTACCTTTTTTTTTTTGGCGAGAGGACCCCGTTGGACTGTACAGTCCACAGGTAACTTTTTTTTTTTCTGGAAATTCGTGTGTAGCATGTCGGGGTTTTCAGGTGAATTTTGGGAGTCACAGATTTGGAAGTAAGGATTTCATATGAGTGAGTAATTTCCGAGATTTTAGAAGTATGGATTTCTTATGATGAAAATAATTTCCGAGACATAGAAGTTTGTTAAGGGCTTATGGGAGAAATTCAAATATCGTGTGTAGCACTTTAGGGTTTCCAGGATAACTCTACGGACATATTTTACATGTTTTCAACTTACAAATATCGTCTATGTAAGCCATAGTTTTCATATAAATTTAGAAAATCACCTGTGTAAGTCAGGGTTTTCAGGTATCATACCTCACACCCCCTCCCTCCCCCCCTTACCTCGCAATCTCTCGCGTCACCTTTATTTACCTTAGGCCCGGCCAGCCAGACGCTTCGTGTAGGTCTCCTCTTATCATATCTTATCTTTTCTTCTCCATAATATCTGGACCGTCCCTCCTCTCTCTCTCCTTTCATTCAGTTCAGCTATTTTCCAACATCGTATGTTTTCTCCTTTTCATTAAGCAAGTCAGTTTTACACAAATAAATCGTGTTAGTAAGCATATTCTAGCTCACGTTCCCCCGCCTTAGTCCCCTGTCGTATAATGAATACTATCATTCCAATCCCTCTAAAATTTAAAAATAATCTTATTTCAAACGTAGTTCAATACAGTAATTTAGTTACCAAGCTCCAGTGCTTGTCCTCCGCCTTAGCTCTCTCGTATCTTCGTTAGTAACAGTCCAATTTCCCTGAAATTTTTTCCCTCTGTATTTCAGGCACCGTAAATAAGATCAAAACAGTTATCGAGCTCCAGCTCTCGTCCCCCACCTTAGTTCGTTTATACAAGATCGTTAGTAACAGTCCAATTTCCCTGAAATTTTTACCCTCTATATTTCAGGCGCCGTAAATAAGATCAAAACAGTTATCGAGCTCCAGCTCTCGTCCCCCACCTTAGTTCATTTGTACAAGATCGTTAGTAACAGATCAATTCCCCTGAAATTTTTTACCCTCTGTATTTCAAACACCGTAAATAAAATCAAGTCAGTTATCGAGCTCCAGCTCTCGTCCTCCACTTTAGTTCATTGTACTAAGATCGTTAGTAACAGACCAATTTTCCCGAAATTTAAAGCAGACATACTTCAAAGTTAGTAAATAAAATCAAATCAGTTATCGAGCTCCAGCTCTCATCCCCCCGCCTTAGCTCTCTCTCGTATATTTGTAAATAACCCATCAATTTCCCGAAATTTAAAAGCAGACATACTTCAAAGTTAGTAAATAAGATCAAGTCAGTTACTGAGCTCCAGCTCTCGTCCCCACCTTAGTTCTCTTTCGTATCTTTGTAAATAACCCATCAATTTCCCTGAAATTTTTACCCTCTGTATTTCAGACATAGTAAATATGAAGTAAACAATTATAAAACTCTAGCTCTTGTCCTCTGTCCAAGCTCACTTTTGTAAATTCATTACTCTCAGTCCAAATCACCCAACTACATTTTCAGACATAGTAAATAAAAACCAGTTCAGTTATCAAGTTTCAACTCTTGTGCCCCAGCTTAGTTCATTTGTGCAAGTTCTTTATTTTCCAACTAAATCACCTGAGATTTAAGATCACCTTATTTCTAACGTAGTAAAATTAATCTGGACATTAGCCTTAGATCATCAGACATAAATATATTCGATCAAGTCCGTCTCCAGCCTAACTCTTATCCGAGTACACACATAACCCCAACCTGTATAATTATCTTTCACCCCCTCCCACCTTCCTCCATCTCATCCAAGTCTCATAAATTTAAATGTAGCTGTTAATTTGCGTTCTTTCCCCGTTCATAGCATATTCTCTGTAAGTTCAGATCTGTACTTAGTCTTACATATTCTCTAGTTCTTTCCCATTTTATACAAGACTTAAACAACTATTACCGTCTCCTCTATCTTATTTATACATGAGTCATATGTAAATATACCCGACTCTTTCCATCCATTACAAGTCCTAGCTTGTTCACCGCCCAACTCACTACGCTATTTCTACTTTACATGTTATAGCATGTTTTCCGCTCATCTTGGTACCAACCCTTACAATCTCTCTCTCATTCCTTTACATGTCTCAGCATGTCCGCCTCGCATCTTACTACGCTGTCTACTTTACATGTTGTAGCATGTATTACTGTGTCCCATATCTTATTTAAACATGAGTCATATGTAAATATACCCGACTCCTTCCATCCATTACAAGTCCTAGCTTGTTCACCGCCCAACTCACTACACTGTCTACTTTACATGTTGTAGCATGTTTTCCGCACATCTTGATACCATCCCTTACAATATCTCAATCCTTTACACATCCCAACTTTCAACCCTTTCTTACAATTTTCCTCCATCCCTCCGCTACATGTTCTTACCCGTTCATTACAGTCCACTACATATTCTCTAATCATCTCTGTACTAATTCTCAAAACTAGTTGTTTCTGTCATTTTAGTAAGTAAGTAAGTAGATCATCGTTATTAACAACAACAACAACAACAGTAACATTACTAATTCACAGTAAGTTACTACTGAGCATTTAGCAGTTATCCATTTTCAAAATAAGGTCAATATAAATCATTCTAAGACATCTTCGTACAATTAAAGATACTTGCCTGTGCACTAAGTCATTACTTACAGTAGCATCTTAAGGCATTGTTTTCGTAACTCAGTTTTATTAAACATACACCTTCATTAGTCAAAGGAAAACTTTTCAAGTCATTGTATTCAATATTTCCGTTAAACTTACTACATCATGTCATTATTCGGTTTCATAATTAAGTACTTGTTTCAGTCCTCCAATGTAATAAGCAAATTATTCTATTAAGGATAAAGAAATCTTATTTAGAAGAGACATTAAGTTTATTACAACATTTAATGCATACAGTTATTCTTAGTAGTTATACAGGTATTCAAGAAAATCATAAGTGTTCAAGAAGCAATCATATACAAGTGTTCTTAGTAGTTATACAAGTGTTCAAGAAAATCATATACAAGTGTTCTTAGTAGTTATACAGGTATTCAAGAAATCATAAACACTACAGTCTTATATAGAAATAAACATTTGAATTTAGAAAAGAATTATAAGTAAAACATGTATTTGATTTCACACAATGAAACTCACTAGCCAGCAAGTTAAAAAATCCATCACATGCACAGCATCCCCCTTCCCCTTCTCCAAAATAGATTAGTTTTTGTCCCTTAAATTCCTTTAAAACATAGAAAGCATCGCTATAAACATTATCATCACAAATCAATTCAGGCCAGGACATTAGAAGTACTTCTCTGTCATTACAATAAGTCCTAACTGCTTCTACAGCATCCATTTGTTCAACCTCCATCCACTTACTCTCACCCATATTCGAGTAATTATCTGTAGCTCGTACCACATTAGTATGTCTTATCCGAATAAGATTTTCAATAAAGGCCATACCAGAGAAAACACCAAGTACAGGATCCTGTCCTATAAATCTCATCACTGCCTCTATTTCTGTCTTTTGGGGGGTATGATATCCTATTTCTGGTCTCATCTTTATTAAATTTAACGGAAAAGATGGAAAGCTCTCCTCTATATGATCAATTAAACTCCAATGTTCATCTTCTTCCGTTTTAGGGTGAATAATACTAAGCTCTTTCACAGTCTTACTATTTACCTGCTGTTGCAGTTCATCCTGGCTCATTATAGTATACACTTCTCGTTCTTCAGAACTCAACTTATTAATAAACCAGTTTGCAGCATTTGGAGAACCAATTTCATCCACAAATTTTCTTATAAAAAATTTATCCTTTAAGTTACATCCTATAGGCACTTCTTCAAATTCTGGAAATATGTATTTAAAACGGGGTCTAGGTCTAAAAGTGCAAATTATTTTATCGCCTTTAAATAACAAAGAAATTTTCTTCATCTCGGCCTTACTAGGAATTTTCGTCAGCAACAACACTTGACAATTCTCATGTTTCTTGAGTACATCTGTAACACTCTCTTTTAAGCTAAATAAGACTATGTTACATTTTATCAATGGAAGTTCTTCTTTCAACTTTATAGAATCACGACCGATCAGTATCATTAAAACATTTTCACTTTTGCTAATAAACTTTGCTAGAGCTGGAACAATGTTCTCATGCGTACATTTATCAGTATGGGTCATCACTTTATAAGTCTGTTTTTCCGCCAGGGGCATATTCTTCCACAAAACAGTCGAAGCTGGACTTTGCCATATAGTTTCTGACACAAGATCAGGCATGCTTCCAAACCCTGGTAGACTCTTCACATCCATCACATGGGGTAAATCTTTAAACAAAGAAAAATACAATATTTAACACAGGGACTATTAAATAATCATAATATTTCAAAACTAAAAGATATTCAATAATAAGCAAAATTATATCACAACAAATATAACGAGTACTGTAAGTACATCATACAATAAGCACTTACTGTATACAGCAGCCATCGATCCGAGTATGTCTTCTCACTGTTGGACCGAGATGGGGAGTTTATGGCAAGATATATCCCGACCTAGCTTATCACATCGGAGATTGTTACGCTCCGCCCCTCTCTCTTAGCTGTAGTTTCCAAATTAGTTATATGTATTATTTTAGATCTACTAGTTTTAACTATGACATTCTCTTCCGTTTATTAGATCCACCCTCTACTTGTTTCTTCTCTCTCCCAGTCCCCGTAACATCTTCTCCAAGAGGTATACGAACCATTAATAATTCTTTTTTATTATTCTTTAAAACATAAGCTAAATGGGCTAGTCCTGGAAAATAGTGTGTCTCCCATTCTTCTTGTTCTTCTTTACTCCATCCTATTTCGTCATTAAACCCAATACCATATGGAATAATTATACGCTGGATTAAATTATTATTTCTTGCTTGACAACAAATTTGTCTTATTGCAGATTTAAAACTCCAACGTTTAATAATATCTTTCTGTAATCCTAGATCTTCATTAGAGCTACTGTATTGAAGTCCTATAATATGAGGTTTTATTTCTGGTTCTGGAGATAAAGCAAGTACTATACCACCAGGAGTTATATTATTCTGTACCACTTCACACTCGGAAACTTTACTGTAAGGATATTTTTCCCATAACAGTTGTGCAAATCCACCAGATAAATTATGAGAATCGTAGACAAGACAGTCTCCAGGTTTTAGAATTTCATCACTAGTAAAATCAGCATCTATAATACACTTATTTAAACGCTTAAGCTTCACTTGCATGTACATAGAACAATCCATCTTGAAGTAAGACAGAAAAAGTTTCGTACCTCTTCCTATATACTCAGAAAAGTAGAGTTGACATTTAGACATTAAAAAAGGGAGAAAATAAACACACGAGTTTCTATTTTGTTATTTAATGTGTAAAAATGTACAATGTATTTAATTTGTAAAAATGTACAAAGTATAAATTATTTACAGACATTATTATTCCCAATCCATCTTCTCTTCTAAATTTGTAAAACTACTACTAACACACATTGTAACATTAGTATCAACAGACGTAGTAACATTAACAGGTGTTGAATTAATTGTATCAGACAACTTAGTGTTGATAGAAGGTGAACTAGCATCAGCGGTAGCAGGCGTAGCATCATCTTCAGGTGTCCTAGCAGCATCAGTAGCATTAGTTGTGGGTCCATTTTGAAGAACAGCAATGTATGGAATCTTATTTTCAAAGATGCCGTGGGTGGATGACTGAGGAGGAACGATGTTTTCGGGACGTACTATGAAGAGTTCAATACCTCGTTTTCATAGTTTTTGTCCTATTTTCTCAAGTATAGGCAAATATTTACTTTCCCATACTGCGCAGTTGTCCAAATAACTTTACATGCCAAACCCATATGGAATAATAATTCTCTTAACACATCTTTTAAGAATGAAAACAAGGGCTTCCTTCAGAGCATTTTCAAACCAGCGCCATCTCTGATATTCTGTATCTTTTTCAAGTCCATCGTAAAAATGTTCATCTAAACTTCGTACTTCACACGGAGGATTTTCATATGCTGGTAAAGTTGCAGGTCTACTAGCAAACTGAGTCACTAATCCAATAATAAGGGGTAGATGGGGATCTTCATCCATCCTGTTGTTAAATTCAGGTGGTTCTCCAATATGTATACTGCCGGGGTTACTGCGATAAGATACAACAGCCCTGTTTTTGTAAGGAAAGTTTTCACGATGTAATCTCGCATATGGGTAGCGATCCCACAATCCTTGCACAATTTTACACATTTGTACACTCGTAGCATCAAGATCATACAATAAACAGTCGTGATTATTGTAGACGGACAGGGAGGCAAAGTCTCCAATAATAGTCTTTATCTCCATAGCCTTGAATATCCAAGCTTGAAGTAGATTCTGACATCCAAGAAGAGGAGGACACCGTAAGAGATCACTCCGGGGGAAGCATATATACATCTTTAGGCTGCGCGTAGAAACACTGCGCACACAAAAGGTTGCCAAGTGTTACTTGCTCTTCCTCTGCGTAATCTCCTCGTTAAACAGTAATTTAACTTCCACTCCGTAGGGTTTTAACTGTTTATACATATCTTCAATAACAGGAAGATAAGTATTTTCCCAAACTTTATCTCTTCGAACACATGTAATCCCAATTCCTGTTGGTATTATAACTCTCATAATTTGAGGAGAGCCCTTGATAAAGTTAAATAAATCTTTCATACCATTCTTGAAGTAGACGAGACGATTAATGGATGTATCTTCGTTTAATCCAGCGAGCATGTTTCTGTCTTTTGAGTTTTCTATAATTCCCTGAGCAATGTTATTACTTTCTATAGGTAATCCAATACCGTATTGAGTGGCTATAGCAACAATATACGGAAGATTTTCTCCTTTAGAGATATGAATTGTTCCTGGTACTGGACGATCTTCAGGGATACATCTCTTAAGACTGTACAAGGGTCGGCGAACATTATAAGCGTCAGCATGAGAATATTTCTTGGCTAAGTCTAGGGCCATTCCTCGGGGAACACAGGATATACAGTTCACTCCGTACACAATACAGGTTTCATTATTACAAAATGAATCGTCGGTTAAATAACCCTGACAAGTTGTCAGAACAGTATCCATGGTGAATTTTCTTCCTCATAAGGTAGTAGATACGATCCAGATAGTCGTAATAATATCCCTAATGTGAGGTCCGCGCTCTTATATTGGGGGAATGTAAAAGTTACCACTTATTTGAATATATTAATAAGGATTTTGTTACCCTAGAATAATATTATATATGACATTATAACTAATAGTATATTTCATTTTAGGATATAGATGCTTTAAGCATATATTTTTAATTAGATTAAATAAGAATTTACTACTAAATTATATATATATCTATCATTATGTACGGCAGCTACGAATAATGACGTAACAGTATACTTTTAGCGAGATTGCCAAAGTGATGTATTTTTCTAATAAGTCTAATAAATAATGAAAGTAGTTTACTAAGTATTTATATAAGAGCTTTATTTAATTATGAAACTTTAAGGATTTTTAAATAGAGAAGTATTTAGAGGAAATTACTGTCTATTATAAATGGGGAAACTGTTAAATATGTAGCGATGTACGATACTTATTTTAGGGATATATATACTTGCTTATCCTACTCTAATAGTTAGTGCTGCCCTCACACGATGGATCCTTTGTGTGCCAGGAAGTTTTACAGTATAGAAAGCCTTAAATGTGCAGGAGTTAGACTACAAACATTTGTGGATTGGCCCGTTAAGTGGTTAAACCCTATTGACTTAGTTGAAGATGGGTTCTATTACCTTCGCAATAGTGATTACTGTTTGTGTGCATTTTGTTATTGTATAGTAGGTGCATGGATTGTTGGTGATAGCCCCAGAAGACGTCATAAGATGATTAATCAAGACTGTGCCTTTATTAGAGGCAAGAGGAGTGACAATGTTTCTTTAGAGGTGTCTGAGATAGCTTTCAAATATGGACTGGAATTTGTTTCCCATAAAATAGAACTGGGAAATAAGAAAATAAGTGATAGTAGTAAGTATATATTCTTATGATGTATTCTTATACCAGTCTTATATACTCTGTACAAAACTTGCTTGCTTAAATAGATACTTCTTATTCTTCTAAAGAATAATTTACGTAACTACGTTATATTTTTTAGGTGGTGCTCCTCCTAAGGAAGATCTGGGATTGATAAAATTTAGGAAATCGCTGAATCCAGGATTGGTAACTTATAAATGTCGCCTAGATACATTTGATATGACGTGGCCTGGAAGCGTCAAGCAAACTTCTCATGAGCTGGCAGAAGCTGGTTTTTTTTACTGTGGTATGAAGTGTTTTAACTATTTTAAACTTAATAGAGTTATAAGTAAAGAAATAATGAATATTAGTTAAAAGATAGTAACGAGATGATGCTGGATTGTTTTATGGTTTTCAGGTATAAGTGACCACGTCTGCTGCTATCACTGCGCCTGTGGAATACGAAATTGGAGACCAGAAGATGATCCTTGGACGTTACATGCGAGATGTAGTCCAGAATGTGCTTACATTATTCTTGCAAGGGGCAAGGAATTTGTTAAGAATGCTAGATTGACAATACCATTACCTATAAAACCTATAGACAATGATTTAATTAATATCTTAATGGAGGGTATGGATAAGTTCAAACATCTGATTCATCAAAAATTAATACCTGTGGAGAGTATAAGATATGCTTTAAGTGAGTACCTTAAGGAATCCAGAGATTTATTACCTTATATTATACAAAGTAGATGTCTAGAAATCGTGTTGAGGTATATGCAAGAGGGAACAGATATTTATTTACGGGTACGGTACTTAATTTATGAAGCAGTCGATGATAAAGAGGAACAAGAAGTTAGGCCTGAAGATCTGGGATTGAAAACTTTACCGGAGACTTGTAATAGCACTGTTGAAAACAAGGACTGTACAGAACAATCTTGGGAAGAAGATATTTTATGCAGAGTTTGTATGGATAAAAATATAAATATTGTAATACTACCATGTAAACATATGGTGACGTGCTGTGGTTGTCTTTTAGCTCTGAAATGCTGTCCAATTTGTAGAGGAAATATTTTATATATAATAAATCCAATTGCTTCTTGAACACTTATGATTTCTTGAATAATTGCATAACTACTATGAATACCTGTATAACTACTAAGAACACTTGTATATGATTTTCTTGAACACTTGTATAACTACTAAGAACACTTGTATATGATTTTCTTGAACACTTGTATAACTACTAAGAATAACTGTATGCGTTAAATGTTGTAATAAACTTAATGTCTCTTCTAAATAAGATTTCTTTATCCTTAATAGAATAATTTGCTTATTACATTGGAGGACTGAAACAAGTACTTAATTATGAAACCGAATAATGACATGATGTAGTAAGTTTAACGGAAATATTGAATACAATGACTTGAAAAGTTTTCCTTTGACTAATGAAGGTGTATGTTTAATAAAACTGAGTTACGAAAACAATGCCTTAAGATGCTACTGTAAGTAATGACTTAGTGCACAGGCAAGTATCTTTAATTGTACGAAGATGTCTTAGAATGATTTATATTGACCTTATTTTGAAAATGGATAACTGCTAAATGCTCAGTAGTAACTTACTGTGAATTAGTAATGTTACTGTTGTTGTTGTTGTTGTTAATAACGATGATCTACTTACTTACTTACTAAAATGACAGAAACAACTAGTTTTGAGAATTAGTACAGAGATGATTAGAGAATATGTAGTGGACTGTAATGAACGGGTAAGAACATGTAGCGGAGGGATGGAGGAAAATTGTAAGAAAGGGTTGAAAGTTGGGATGTGTAAAGGATTGAGAGATTGTAAGGGATGGTATCAAGATGTGCGGAAAACATGCTACAACATGTAAAGTAGAAATAGCGTAGTGAGTTGGGCGGTGAACAAGCTAGGACTTGTAATGGATGGAAAGAGTCGGGTATATTTACATATGACTCATGTTTAAATAAGATAGAGGAGACAGTAATAGTTGTTTAAGTCTTGTATAAAATGGGAAAGAACTAGAGAATATGTAAGACTAAGTACAGATCTGAACTTACAGAGAATATGCTATGAACGGGGAAAGAACGCAAATTAACAGCTACATTTAAATTTATGAGACTTGGATGAGATGGAGGAAGGTGGGAGGGGGTGAAAGATAATTATACAGGTTGGGGTTATGTGTGTACTCGGATAAGAGTTAGGCTGGAGACGGACTTGATCGAATATATTTATGTCTGATGATCTAAGGCTAATGTCCAGATTAATTTTACTACGTTAGAAATAAGGTGATCTTAAATCTCAGGTGATTTAGTTGGAAAATAAAGAACTTGCACAAATGAACTAAGCTGGGGCACAAGAGTTGAAACTTGATAACTGAACTGGTTTTTATTTACTATGTCTAAAAATGTAGTTGGGTGATTTGGACTGAGAGTAATGAATTTACAAAAGTGAGCTTGGACAGAGGACAAGAGCTAGAGTTTTATAATTGTTTACTTCATGTTTACTATGTCTGAAATACAGAGGGTAAAAATTTCAGGGAAATTGATGGGTTATTTACAAAGATACGAAAGAGAACTAAGGTGGGGACGAGAGCTGGAGCTCAGTAACTGACTTGATCTTATTTACTAACTTTGAAGTATGTCTGCTTTTAAATTTCGGGAAATTGATGGGTTATTTACAAATATACGAGAGAGAACTAAGGCGGGGGGATGAGAGCTGGAGCTCGATAACTGATTTGATTTTATTTACTAACTTTGAAGTATGTCTGCTTTAAATTTCGGGAAAATTGGTCTGTTACTAACGATCTTAGTACAATGAACTAAGGTGGAGGACGAGAGCTGGAGCTCGATAACTGACTTGATTTTATTTACGGTGTCTGAAATACAGAGGGTAAAAAATTTCAGGGGAATTGATCTGTTACTAACGATCTTGTACAAATGAACTAAGGTGGGGGACGAGAGCTGGAGCTTGATAACTTACTTGATCTTATTTACGGTGCCTGAAATACAGAGGGTAAAAATTTCAGGGAAATTGGACTGTTACTAACGATTTTGTATAAACGAACTAAGGTGGGGGACGAGAGCTGGAGCTCGATAACTGTTTTGATCTTATTTACGGCGCCTGAAATATAGAGGGTAAAAATTTCAGGGAAATTGGACTGTTACTAACGATCTTGTATAAACGAACTAAGGTGGGGGACGAGAGCTGGAGCTCGATAACTGTTTTGATCTTATTTACGGTTCCTGAAATACAGAGGGTAAAAATTTCAGGGAAATTGGACTGTTACTAACGAAGATACGAGAGAGCTAAGGCGGAGGACAAGCGCTGGAGCTTGGTAACTAAATTACTGTATTGAACTACGTTTGAAATATGATTATTTTTAAATTTTAGAGGGATTGGAATGATAGTATTCATTATACGACAGGGGACTAAGGCGGGGGAACGTGAGCTAGAATATGCTTACTAACACGATTTATTTGTGTAAAACTGACTTGCTTAATGAAAAGGAGAAAACATACGATGTTGGAAAATAGCTGAACTGAATGAAAGGAGAGAGAGAGGAGGGACGGTCCAGATATTATGGAGAAGAAAAGATAAGATATGATAAGAGGAGACCTACACGAAGCGTCTGGCTGGCCGGGCCTAAGGTTAATAAAGGTGACGCGAGAGATTGCGAGGTAAGGGGGGGAGGGAGGGGGTGTGAGGTATGATACCTGAAAACCCTGACTTACACAGGTGATTTTCTAAATTTATATGAAAACTATGGCTTACATAGACGATATTTGTAAGTTGAAAACATGTAAAATATGTCCGTAGAGTTATCCTGGAAACCCTAAAGTGCTACACACGATATTTGAATTTCTCCCATAAGCCCTTAACAAACTTCTATGTCTCGGAAATTATTTTCATCATAAGAAATCCATACTTCTAAAATCTCGGAAATTACTCACTCATAAGAAATCCTTACTTCCAAATCTGTGACTCCCAAAATTCACCTGAAAACCCCGACATGCTACACACGAATTTCCAGAAAAAAAAAAAGTTACCTGTGGACTGTACAGTCCACAGGGGTCCTCTCGCCAAAAAAAAAAAAGGTACCTGTGGACTGTACAGTCCACAGGGGTCCTCAGCCCCAAAAAAAAAGGTACCTGTGGACTGTACTCCCTACTACTAACCACCACCTGCTGCCACACTCCATCACCACCACCACCACTACCTGCTGCCACACTCCACCACCATAACCACCACCTGCTGCCACACTCCACCACCACCACCTGTTGCCACACTCCACCACCACCAACACAACCTGCTCCCAGACTCCACTACCATAACCACAACCTGCTGCCACACTCCACCACCACCACCACCTGCTGCCCCACTCCACCACCTGCTGCCATACTCCACCACAATAACCACCACCTGCTGCCACACTCCGCCACATTAACCACCACCTGCTGCCACACTCCACCACCATAATCACCACGTGCTGCCACACTCCAACACTGTAACCACCACCTGCTGCCACACTCCACCACCATAACCACCACCTGCTGCCACACTCCACCACCACCACCACCTGCTGCCCCACTCCACCACCTGCTGCCATACTCCACCACAATAACCACCACCTGCTGCCACACTCCGCCACATTAACCACCACCTGCTGCCACACTCCACCACAATAACCACCACCTGCTGCCACACTCCGCCACATTAACCACCACCTGCTGCCACACTCCACCACCATAATTCCCACCTGCTGCCACACTCCACCACCGTAACCACCACCTGCTGCCACACTCCACCACCAAAACCACCACTTGCTGCCACACTCCACCACTATAAACACCACCTGCTGCCACACTCCACCACCATAACCACCACCTGCTGCCACACTCCACCACCATAACCACCACCTGCTGCCACACTCCACCACCCTAATTCCCACCTGCTGCCACACTCCACCACCTGCTGCCTGTTACAAACCCGGATCCAGCGTCCGAGCCTGGAGCAGTGACAATCACGCCATCTGTGGGTCAGCTCCCGAAACCCCCGCCAAACGGTCGACGACACCTGGTGAGGACAGCGTGTACTGGCCTCGAGGACCAGTTTCCAGTCTGGTTCCGCGCTCAACACCGCCGCTCCTGACCTCTGGTGAGGTGGTGCTCCGACGACAGCGCCATCTATGGACTGGATACGTCAGGTGTTTGTGCCCGAGCCTGTAAGTGTGGTGTATTAGTGTCCCAGTTATTGATGACGTGTCTGCTTACAGAGTCGACCTGGGACCGCTGTGTTGAGGGTTGAGTTAGTCTACCCGAGGCAGCCAGTCTCCATACTGTGAAGTTTGCTGCAGCTGTTGTGACGTCGTCCCCCCCCCCCCGGAAGAACACTGTGGTGTGTTAGCCTGCCATTGGAGTGGCAGTGAAAGGATTTACCTGGGACCGACTGTTGGAGACAATCATCCACTGGGGTAGTGAGGACAGGAGGGTGATTTGTGATATCACACGAGACTCCTGTCTTGGGCGTACCCCTTATATCGTTCGTGGAGTGGCCGTACCAGCCTTGGTGGCTCAGTACCTGCCAGCAGACCAGCTGGACGTGTGGTTGACGGCCTCCACGACGGTGCCCCCAGTGGACCTGTGTTTTGGCTGACCTGTGGCCAGGGTAGGCTCGACATTCTCAGAGGACACGTCTTGAGGCCACGAAGAAAGCACCGCGGACTCAGCACCTAGCTTCTTGATCCAGAGTCTTCAGCAGAAGACTAGATTGTGCATGGTCCCCTTGTAAAGTGTTAATACCCCTCCCCCTGTGCACGTTTGATTTTTATATATTTAATAGGTGATGGTAATAATTATAATATTAAGTTCTTAACTTTCTTTCCCTACTCCCTTTAAGTTAATTGCGTCACGGATCTCATCCCTTGATAGCCAATACTGGCTTGGGAACGGATACATATATCTTCCTCTAACAACATCAGAGTAAGGACCCCGTTGCGTCCCGAGAGGGTCGTAACACTGCCACACTCCACAACCATAACCTGCTGCCACACTCCACCACCATAACCCCCACCTGCGGCCACACTCCACCACCATAACCACCATAACCACCACCTGCTGCCACACTCCACCATTACCACCACCTGCTGCCACATTCCACCACCATATCCACCACCTGCTGCCACACTCCACCACCGTAAACACCACCTGCTGCCACACTCCACCACCACCACTTGCTGCCACACTCCATCACCATAACCACCACCTGCTGCCACACTCCACCACCATAAACACCACCTGCTGCCACACTCGATCACCATAGCCACCACTTGCAGCCACACTCCACCACCTGCTGCCACACTCCACCACCATAACCACCACCTGCTGCCACACTACACCACCATAACCAACATCTGCTGCCACACTACACCACAATAACCACCACCTACTGCCACACTCCATCACCATAACCACCACCTGCTGCCACACTCCCCCACCACCACCTGCTGCCCCACTCCACCATCATAACCACCACCTGCTGCCACACTCCACCACCATAACCACCACCTGCGGCAACACTCCAGCACCATAACCACCACCTACTGCCACACTCCATTACCAAAACCACCACCTGCAGCCATACTCCACCACAATAACACCAACTTGCTGCCACACTCCACCACTGTTACCACCACCTGCTGTCACACTCCACCACTATAACCACCACCTGCTGCCACACTCCACCACCATAACCACCACCTGCTGCTACACTCCACCACCATAACCACCACCTGCTGCCACACTCCACCACCAAAATCACCACCTGCTGCCTCACTCCACCACCATAACTACCACCTGCTGCCGCACTCCACCATTATAACCACCATCTGCTGCCACACTCCAATATGATAATCACCACCTGCTGCCACACTCCACCACCAAAACCACCACCAGCTGCCACACTCCACCACCATAACCACAACCTGCTGCCACACTCCACCATAACCACCACCTGCTGCCACACTCCACCACCAAAACCACCACCTGCGGCCTTACTCCACCACCATAACCACCACCTGCTGCTGCACTCCACAACCATAACCACCATCTGCTGCCACACTCAACCACCATAACCTCCACCTGCTGCCACACTCCATTACCTTAACCACCACCTGGTGCCACACTCCACCACCATAACCATCACCTGCTGCTACACTCCACTACCATAACCACCACCTTTTGCCACACTCCACCACCATAACCACTACCTGCTGCCACACTCCACCACCATAACCAATACCTGCTGCCACACTCCACCACCATAACCACCACCTGCTGCCACACTCCATTACCTTAACCACCACCTGCTGCCATACTCCACCACAATAACCACCACCTGCTGCCACACTCCGCCACATTAACCACCACCTGCTGCCACACTCCACCACAATAACCACCACCTGCTGCCACACTCCGCCACATTAACCACCACCTGCTGCCACACTCCACCACCATAATTCCCACCTGCTGCCACACTCCACCACCGTAACCACCACCTGCTGCCACACTCCACCACCAAAACCACCACCTGCTGCCACACTCCACCACTATAAACACCACCTGCTGCCACACTCCACCACCATAACCACCACCTGCTGCCACACTCCACCACCATAACCACCACCTGCTGCCACACTCCACCACCCTAATTCCCACCTGCTGCCACACTCCACCACCTGCTGCCTGTTACAAACCCGGATCCAGCGTCCGAGCCTGGAGCAGTGACAATCACGCCATCTGTGGGTCAGCTCCCGAAACCCCCGCCAAACGGTCGACGACACCTGGTGAGGACAGCGTGTACTGGCCTCGAGGACCAGTTTCCAGTCTGGTTCCGCGCTCAACACCGCCGCTCCTGACCTCTGGTGAGGTGGTGCTCCGACGACAGCGCCATCTATGGACTGGATACGTCAGGTGTTTGTGCCCGAGCCTGTAAGTGTGGTGTATTAGTGTCCCAGTTATTGATGACGTGTCTGCTTACAGAGTCGACCTGGGACCGCTGTGTTGAGGGTTGAGTTAGTCTACCCGAGGCAGCCAGTCTCCATACTGTGAAGTTTGCTGCAGCTGTTGTGACGTCGTTCCCCCCCCCCGGAAGAACACTGTGGTGTGTTAGCCTGCCATTGGAGTGGCAGTGAAAGGATTTACCCGGGACCGACTGTTGGAGACGATCATCCACTGGGGTAGTGAGGACAGGAGGGTGATTTGTGATATCACACGAGACTCCTGTCTTGGGCGTACCCCTTATATCGTTCGTGGAGTGGCCGTACCAGCCTTGGTGGCTCAGTACCTGCCAGCAGACCAGCTGGACGTGTGGTTGACGACCTCCACGACGGTGCCCCCAGTGGACCTGTGTTTTGGCTGACCTGTGGCCAGGGTAGGCTCGACATTCTCAGAGGACACGTCTTGAGGCCACGAAGAAAGCACCGCGGACTCAGCACCTAGCTTCTTGATCCAGAGTCTTCAGCAGAAGACTAGATTGTGCATGGTCCCCTTGTAAAGTGTTAATACCCCTCCCCCTGTGCACGTTTGATTTTTATATATTTAATAGGTGATGGTAATAATTATAATATTAAGTTCTTAACTTTCTTTCCCTACTCCCTTTAAGTTAATTGCGTCACGGATCTCATCCCTTGATAGCCAATACTGGCTTGGGAACGGATACATATATCTTCCTCTAACAACATCAGAGTAAGGACCCCGTTGCGTCCCGAGAGGGTCGTAACACTGCCACACTCCACAACCATAACCTGCTGCCACACTCCACCACCATAACCCCCACCTGCGGCCACACTCCACCACCATAACCACCATAACCACCACCTGCTGCCACACTCCACCATTACCACCACCTGCTGCCACATTCCACCACCATATCCACCACCTGCTGCCACACTCCACCACCGTAAACACCACCTGCTGCCACACTCCACCACCACCACTTGCTGCCACACTCCATCACCATAACCACCACCTGCTGCCACACTCCACCACCATAAACACCACCTGCTGCCACACTCGATCACCATAGCCACCACTTGCAGCCACACTCCACCACCTGCTGCCACACTCCACCACCATAACCACCACCTGCTGCCACACTACACCACCATAACCAACATCTGCTGCCACACTACACCACAATAACCACCACCTACTGCCACACTCCATCACCATAACCACCACCTGCTGCCACACTCCCCCACCACCACCTGCTGCCCCACTCCACCATCATAACCACCACCTGCTGCCACACTCCACCACCATAACCACCACCTGCGGCAACACTCCAGCACCATAACCACCACCTACTGCCACACTCCATTACCAAAACCACCACCTGCAGCCATACTCCACCACAATAACACCAACTTGCTGCCACACTCCACCACTGTTACCACCACCTGCTGTCACACTCCACCACTATAACCACCACCTGCTGCCACACTCCACCACCATAACCACCACCTGCTGCTACACTCCACCACCATAACCACCACCTGCTGCCACACTCCACCACCAAAATCACCACCTGCTGCCTCACTCCACCACCATAACTACCACCTGCTGCCGCACTCCACCATTATAACCACCATCTGCTGCCACACTCCAATATGATAATCACCACCTGCTGCCACACTCCACCACCAAAACCACCACCAGCTGCCACACTCCACCACCATAACCACAACCTGCTGCCACACTCCACCATAACCACCACCTGCTGCCACACTCCACCACCAAAACCACCACCTGCGGCCTTACTCCACCACCATAACCACCACCTGCTGCTGCACTCCACAACCATAACCACCATCTGCTGCCACACTCAACCACCATAACCTCCACCTGCTGCCACACTCCATTACCTTAACCACCACCTGCTGCTACACTCCACCACCATAACCATCACCTGCTGCTACACTCCACTACCATAACCACCACCTTTTGCCACACTCCACCACCATAACCACTACCTGCTGCCACACTCCACCACCATAACCAATACCTGCTGCCACACTCCACCACCATAACCACCACCTGCTGCCACACTCCATTACCTTAACCACCACCTGCTGCCACACTCCACCACCATAACCATCACCTGCTGCCACACTCCACCACCATAACCACCACCTACTGCCACACTCCACCACCACCACTACCACCACCTGCTGCCACACTCCACCACTATAAACACCACCTGCTGCCACATTCAACAACCACGACAGAAACCAGCCCCTCCTGCCACACTCCACCACCATAACCACCACCTGCGGCAAAACTCCACCACCATAACCAACACCTCCACCACCAGCTGCCACACTCCATCACCATAACCACCACCTGCTGCCACACTCCACCACCACCACCTGCTGCCGAACTCCACCATGATAACCACCACCTGCTGCCACACTCCACCACCATAATCACCACCTGCTGCCACACTCCACCACTGAAACCACCACCTGCGGCCACACTCTACCACCGTAACCACCACCTGCTGCCACACTCCACCTGCTGCCACAATCCATCAACATAACCAACACCTGCAGCCATACTCCATTACTATAACACCCACCTACTTCCACACTCCACCACCAAAACTACCACCTGCTGCCACACTCCACCACCATAACCACCACCTGCTGCCACTTTCCAACACCTGCTGCCACACTCCACCACCATAACCACCACTTCCATCCACACTCCACCACCATAACCACCACCTGCTGCCACACTCCACCACCATAACAACCACCTTCTGCCATACCCCACCACCATAACCACCATCTGCTGCTAAACTCCACCACCATAACCACCACCTGCTGCCACACTCCACCACCATAACCACCACATTCTGCCACACTCCACCACCATAACCACCACCTGCTGCCACACTCCACCACCACCACCTGCTGCCACACTCCACCACCACAACCTACTGTCACACTCCACCACCACAACCTGCTCCCACACTCCACTACAATAACCACAACCTGCTCCCACACTCCACTACAATAACCACAACCTGCTGCCACACTCCACCACCACAACCACCACCTGCTGCCATACTCCACCACAATAACCACCACCTGCTGCCACACTCCACCACATTAACCACCACCTGCTGCCACACTCCACCACCATAATCACCACATGCTGCCACACCCCAACACTGTAACCACCACTTGCTGCTACACTCCACCACCATAACTACCACCTGCTGCCACACACCACCACCAAAACCACTACCTGCGGTCACACTCCACCACCATAATTCCCACCTGCTGCCACACTCCACCACCGTAACAACACCTGCTGCCACACTCCACCACCATAACAACCACCTGCTGCCACACTCCACCACTATAAACACCACCTGCTGCCACACTCCACCACCATAACCACCACCTGCTGCCACACTCCACCACCATAATTCCCACCTGCTGCCACACTCCACCACCTGCTGCCACACTCCACAACCATAACCATAACCTGCTGCCACACTCCACCACCTGCTGCCACACTCCACCACCATAACCCCCACCTGCTGACACACTCCACCACCATAACCACCATCTGCTGCCACACTCCACCATTACCACCACCTGCTGCCACACTCCACCACCGTAGACACCACCTGCTGCCACACTCCACCACCACCACTTGTTGACACACTCCATCACCATAACCACCACCTGCTGCCATACTCCACCACAATAACCACCACCTGCTGCCACACTACACCACCATAACCACCACCTTCTGCCATACCCCACCACCATAACCACCATCTGCTGCTAAACTCCACCACCATAACCACCACCTGCTGCCACATTCCACCACCATAACCACCACATGCTGCCACACTCCACCACCATAACCACCACCTGCTGCCACACTCCACCACTACCACCTTCTGCCACACTCCACCACCACCACCTACTGCCACACTCCACCACCACCACCACAACCTGCTCCCACACTCCACTACCATAACCACAACCTGCTGCCACACTCCACCACCACAACCTCCACCTGCTGCCATACTCCACCAAAATAACCACCACCTGCTGTCACACTCCACCACATTAACCACCACCTGCTGCCACACTCCACCACCATAATCACAACGTGCTGCCACACTCCAACACTGTAACCACCACTTGCTGCTACACTCCACCACCATAACCACCACCTGCTGCCACACTCCACCACCTGCTGCCACACTCCACCACCAAAACCACTACCTGCGGTCACACTCCACCACCATAATTCCCACCTGCTGCCACACTCCACCACCGTAACCACCACCTGCTGCCACACTCCACCACCATAACAACCACCTGCTGCCACACTCCACCACTATAAACACCACCTGCTGCCACACTCCACCACAATAACCACCACCTGCTGCCACACTCCACCACCATAACCACCACCTGCTGCCACACTCCACCACCATAATTCCCACCTGCTGCCACACTCCACCACCTGCTGCCACACTCCACAACCATAACCATAACCTGCTGCCACACTCCACCACCATAACCCCCACCTGCGGCCACACTCTACCACCATAACCACCACCTGCTGCCACACTCCACCATTACCACCACCTGCTGCCACATTCCACCACCATAACCACCACCTGCTGCCACACTCCACCACTGTAAACACCACCTGCTGCCACACCCCACCACCACCACTTGCTGACACACTCCATCACCATAACCACCACCTGCTGCCACACTCCACCACCATAAACACCCCCACCTGCTGCCACACTCGATCACAATAGCCACCACTTGCAGCCACACTCCACCACCTGCTGCCACACTCCACCACCATAACCACCACCTGCTGCCACACTCCATAACCAACATCTGCTGCCACACTACACCACAATAACCACCACCTACTGCCACACTCCACCACCATAACCACCACCTGCTGCTACACTCCACTACCATAACCACCACCTGCTGCCACACTCCACCACCACCACCTCCACGACCTGCTACCACACTCCACAACCATAACCACCACCTGAGGCCACACTCCACCACCATAACCACCACCTGCTGCCACACTCCATCACCATAACCACCACCTTCTGCCACACTGAACCACCACCTCCTGCTGCCCCACTCCACCATCATAACCACCACCTGCTGCCACACTCCACCACCATAACCACCACCTGCGGCCACACTCCAGCACCATAACCACCACCTACTGCCACACTCCACTACCATAACCACCACCTGCAGCCATACTCCACCACAATAACACCAACTTGCTGCCACACTCCACCACTGTTACCACCACCTGCTGTCACACTCCACCACTATAACCACCACCTGCTGCCACACTCCACCACATTAACCACCACCTGCTGCCACACTCCACCACCATAGTAACCACGTGCTGCCACACTCCAACACTGTAACCACCGCCTGCTGCTACACTCCACCACCATAACCACCACCTGCTGCCACACTCCACCACCTGCTGCCACACTCCACCACCAAAACCACTACCTGCGGTCACACTCCACCTCCATAATTCCCACCTGCTGCCACACTCCATCACCGTAACCACCACCTGCTGCCACACTCCACCACCATAACAACCACCTGCTACCACACTCCACCACTATAAACACCACCTACTGCCACACTCCACCACCATAACCACCACCTGCTGCCACACTCCACCACCATAACCACCACCTGCTGCCACACTCCACCACCATAATTCCGACCTGCTGCCACACTCCACCACCTGCTGCCACACTCTACAACCATAACCTGCTGCCACACTCCACCACCTGCTGCCACACTCCACCACCATAACCCCCACCTGCGGCCACACTCCACCACCATAACCACCACCTGCTGCCACACTCCACCATTACCACCACCTGCTGCCACATTCCACCACCATAACCACCACCTGCTGCCACACTCCACCACCGAAAACACCACCTGCTGCCACACTCCACCACCCCCACTTGCTGCCACACTCCATCACCATAACCACCACCTGCTGCCACACTCCACCACCATAAACACCACCTGCTGCCACACTCGATCACCATAGCCACCACTTGCAGCCACACTCCACCACCTGCTGAAACACTCCACCACCATAACCACCACCTGCTGCCACACTCCACCACCATAACCAACATCTGCTGCCACACTACACCACAATAACCACCACCTACTGCCACACTCCACCACCATAACCACCACCTGCTGCTACACTCCACTACCATAACCACCACGTGCTGCCACACTCCACCACCACCACCTCCACGACCTGCTGCCACACTCCACCACCATAACCACCACCTGCTGTCTCACTCCACCACTATAACCACCACCTGCTGCCACACTCCACCACCATAACCACCACCTGCTGCCACATTCCACCACCATAACCACCACCTGCTGCCACACTCCACCACCAAAACCACCACCTGCTGCCTCACTCTACCACCATAACCACCACCTGCTGCCGCACTCCACAACCATAACCACCATCTGCTGCCACACTCAACCACCCTAACCACCACCTGCTGCCGCACTCCACAACCATAACCACCACCTGGTGCCACACTCCATCACCATTACCACCACCTGCCGCTACACTCCAATACCATAACCACCACCTGCCGCTACACTCCACTACCATAACCACCACCTGCTGCCACACTCCACCACCACCACTACCACCACCTGTTGCCACACTCCACCACCATAACAACCACCTGCTGCCACACTCCACCACCACCACCTCCACGACCTGCTGCCGCACTCCACAACCATAACCACCACCTGCTGACACACTCCACCTCCACCACCTCAACCACCTGCTGCCACACTCTATCACCATAACCACCACCTGCTGCCAAACTCCACCACCACCACCTGCTGCCCCACTCCACCATCATAACCACCACCTGTTGCCGCACTCCACCATGATAACCACCACCTGCTGCCACACTCAACCACCATAACCACCACCTGCTGCCTCACTCCACCACTATAACCACCACTTGCTGTCACACTCCACCACTATAACCACCACTTGCTGCCACACTCCACCACCATAACCACCACCTGCTGCCACACTCCACCACCATAACCAACATCTGCTGCCACACTACACCACAATAACCAACACCTACTGCCTCACTCCACCACTATAACCACCACCTGCTGCTACACTCCACTACCATGACCACCACCTGCGGCCACACTCCACCACCATAACCACCACCTGCTGCCACACTCCACCACCACCACCTCCACGACCTGCTGCCACACTCCACAACCATAACCACCACCTGCGGCCACACTCCACCACCATAACCACCACCTGCTGTCACACTCCTTCACCATAACCACCACCTGCTGCCACACTCCACCACCACCACCTGCTGCCCCACTCCACCGTCATAACCACCACCTGCTGCCACATTCCACCACCATAACCACCACCTGCGGCCACACTCCACCACCATAACTACCACCTACTGCCACACTCCACTACCATAACCACCACCTGCAGCCATACTCCACCACAATAACACCAGCTTGCTGCCACACTCCACCACTGTTACCACCACCTGCTGTCACACTCCACCACTATAACCACCACCTGCTGCCACACTCCACCAGCATAACCTCCACCTGCTGCCACATTCCACCACCATAACCACCACCTGCTGCCACACTCCACCACCATAACCACCACCTGCTGCTACACTCCACTACCATAACCACCACCTGCTGCCACACTCCACCACCACCACCTCCACGACCTGCTGCCACACTCCACAACCATAACCACCCCCTGAGGCCACACTCCACCACCATAACCACCACCTGCTGCCACACTCCATCACCATAACCACCACCTGCTGCCACACTCCACCACCACCTCCTGCTGCACCACTCCACCATCATAACCACCACCTGCGGCCACACTCCAGCACCATAACCACCAACTACTGCCACACTCCACTACCATAACCACCACCTGCAGCCATACTCCACCACAATAACACCAACTTGCTGCCACACTCCACCACTGTTACCACCAACTGCTGTCACACTCCTCCACTATAACCACCACCTGCTGCCACACTCCACCACCACCTCCTGCTGCACCACTCCACCATCATAACCACCACCTGCGGCCACACTCCAGCACCATAACCACCAACTACTGCCACACTCCACTACCATAACCACCACCTGCAGCCATACTCCACCACAATAACACCAACTTGCTGCCACACTCCACCACTGTTACCACCACCTGCTGCCACACTCCACCACTGTTACCACCACCTGCTGCCACACTCCACCACCATAATAACCACGTGCTGCCACACTCCAACACTGTAACCACCGCCTGCTACTACACTCCACCACCATAACCACCACCTGCTGCCACACTCCACCACCAAAACTACTACCTGCGGTCACACTCCACCACCATAATTCCCACCTGCGGCCACACTCCACCACCGTAACCACCACCTGCTGCCAGACTCCACCACCATAACAACCACCTGCTGCCACACTCCACCACTATAAACACCACCTGCTGCCACACTCCACCACCATAACCACCACCTGCTGCCATACTCCACCACCATAACCACCACCTGCTGCCACACTCCACCACCATAATTCCCACCTGCTGCCACACTCCACCACCTGCTGCCACACTCCACAACCATAACCATAACCTGCTGCCACACTCCACCACCATAACCACCACCTGCTGCCACACTCCAACATTACCACCACCTGCTGCCACATTCCACCACCATAACCACCACCTGCTGCCACACTCCACCACCGTAAACACCACCTGCTGCCACACTCCACCACCACCACTTGCGGCCACACTCCATCACCATAAGCACCACCTGCTGCCACACTCCACCACCATAAACACCACCTGCTGCCACACTCGATCACCATAGCCACCACTTGCAGCCACACTCCACCACCTGCTGAAACACTCCACAACCATAACCACCACCTGCTGCCACACTCCACCACCATAACCAACATCTGCTGCCACACTACACCACAATAACCACCACCTACTGCCACACTCCACCACCATAACCACCACCTGCTGCTACACTCCACTACCATAACCACCACGTGCTGCCACACTCCACCACCACCACCTTCACGACCTGCTGCCACACTCCACAACCATAACCACCACGTGCGGCCACACTCCACCACCAAAACCACCACCTGCTGCCTCACTCCACCACCATAACCACCACCTGCTGTCTCACTCCACCACTATAACCACCACCTGCTGCCACACTCCACCACCATAACCACCACCTGCTGCCACATTCCACCACCATAACCACCACCTGCTGCAACACTCCACCACCAAAACCACCACCTGCTGCCTCACTCCACCACCATAACCACCACCTGCTGCCGCACTCCACAACCATAACCACCACCTGCTGCCACACTCCATCACCATAACCGTCACCTTCTGTCACACTCCACCACCATAACCATCATCTTCTGCCACACTCTACCACCATAACCACCACCTGCTGCCACAGTCCACCACCATTACCACCACCTGCCGCTACACTCCACTACCATAACCACCACCTGCCGCTACACTCCACTACCATAACCACCACCTGCTGTCACACTCCACCACCACCACTACCACCACCTGTTGCCACACTCCACCACCATAACCACCACCTGCTGCCACACTCCACCACCACCACCTCCACGACCTGCTGCCGCACTCCACAACCATAACCACCACCTGCTGACACACTCCACCTCCACCACCTCAACCAACTGCTGCCACACTCCATCACCATAACCACCACCTGCTGCCAAACTCCACCACCACCACCTGCTGCCCCACTCCACCATCATAACCACCACCTGTTGCCGCAATCCACCATGATAACCACCACCTGCTGCCACACTCAACCACCATAACCACCACTTGTTGCCACAGTCCACCACCATAACCACTACCTGCTGCCACACTCCACCACCACCTGCTGCCACACTCCACCACCATAAACACCACCTGCTGCCACATTCCACAACCACGACAGTAACCAGCACCTCCTGCCACACTCCACCACCACCACCTCCACGACCTGCTGCCACACTCCACAACCATAACCACCACCTCCACCACCTCCACCACCTGCTGCCACACTCCATCACCATAACCACCACCTGCTGCCACACTCCACCACCACCACCTGCTGCCCCACTCCACCATCATAACCACCACCTGCTGCCGCACTCCACCATGATAACCATCACCTGCTGCCACACTCAACCACCATAACCACCACCTGCTGCCACACTCCACCACCATAATCACCACCTCTGCCACACTCCACCACTCTAACCACCACCTGCTGTCACACTCCACCACCATAACCACCACCTGCTGCCACACTCCAACACCTGCTGCCACACTCCACCACCATAACCACCACCTGCGGCCACAATCTACCACCATAACCACCACCTGCTACCACACTCCACTACCATAACCACCACCTGCTGCCACACTCCACCACCACCACCTGCTGCCACACTCCACCACCATAACCACCACCTGCTGCCACACTCGACCACCATAGCCACCACTTGCAGCCACACTCCACCACCATAACCACCACCTGCTGCCACACTCCACCATAATAACCACCACCTGCTGCCACACTCCACCACCATAACCACCACATGCTGCCACACTCCACCACGATAACCACCAGCTGGTGCCACACTCGACCACCATAGCCATCACTTGCATCCACACTCCACTACCATAACCACCACCTGCTGCCACACTCCACCACCTTAACCACCACCTGCTGCCATACCCCCACCACCATAACCACCATCTGCTGCTAAACTCCACCACCATAACCACCACCTGCTGCCACACTCTACCACCATAACCACCACATGCTTCCAAACTCCACCACCAAAACCACCACCTGCTGCCACACTCCATCACCACCACCACTACGACCTGCTGCCACACTCCACCACCACCTGCTGCCACACTCCACCACCATAACAACCACCTGCTGCCACACTCCACCACCATAACCAACATCTGCTGCCACACTACACCACAATAACCACCACCTACTGCCACACTCCACCACCACAACCACCACCTGCTGCTACACTCCACTACCATAACCACCACCTGCTGCCACTCTCCACCACCACCACCTCCACGACCTGCTGCCACACACCACCACCATAACCACAACCTGCGGCCACACTCCACCACCATAACCACCACCTACTGCCACACTCCACTACCATAACCACCACCTGCAGCCATACTCCACCACAATAACACCAACTTGCTGCCACACTCCACCACTGTTACCACCACCTGCTGTCACACTCCACCACTATAACCACCACCTGCTGCTACACTCCACCACTATAACCACCACCTGCTGCCACACTCCACCACCATAACCACCACCTGCTGCCACACTCCACCACCATAACCACCACCTGCTGCCGCACTCCACAACCATAACCACCATCTTCTGCCACACTCAACCACCATAACCACCACCTGCTGCCACACTCCACCACTATAACCACCACCTGCTGCCACACTCCACCACCATAACCACCACCTGCTGCCACACTCCACAACCATAACCATCACCTTCTGCCACACTCCACCACAATAACCATCACTTTCTGCCACACTCCACCACCATAACCATCACCTTCTGCCACACTCCACCACCATAACCATCACTTTCTGCCACACTCCACCACCATAACCACCACCTGCTGCCACAATCTACCACCATAACCACCACCTGCTACCACACTCCACTACCATAACCACCACCTGCTGCCACACTCCACCACCACCACCTGCTGCCACACTCCACCACCATAACCACCACCTGGAGGCACACTCCACCACCTCCACCTGCTGCCACACTCGACCACCATAGCCACCACTTGCAGCCACACTCCACCACCATAACCACCACCTGCTGCCACACTCGACCACCATAGCCACCACTTGCAGCCACACTCCACCACCATAACCACCACCTGCTGCCACACTCCACCATAATAACCACCACCTGCTGCCACACTCCACCACCATAACCACCACATGCTGCCACACTCCACCACGATAACCACCAGCTGGTGCCACACTCCACCACTATAGCCATCACTTGCATCCACACTCCACTACCATAACCACCACCTGCTGCCACACTCCACCACCATAACCACCACCTGCTGCCATACCCCCACCACCATAACCACCATCTGCTGCTAAACTCCACCACCATAACCACCACCTGCTGCCACACTCTACCACCATAACCACCACATGCTGCCAAACTCCACCACCAAAACCACCACCTGCTGCCACACTCCATCACCACCACCACTACGACCTGCTGCCACACTCCACCACCACCTGCTGCCACACTCCACCACCATAACAACCACCTGCTGCCACACTCCACCACCATAACCAACATCTGCTGCCACACTACACCACAATAACCACCACCTACTGCCACACTCCACCACCACAACCACCACCTGCTGCTACACTCCACTACCATAACCACCACCTGCTGCCACTCTCCACCACCACCACCTCCACGACCTGCTGCCACACACCACCACCATAACCACCACCTGCGGCCACACTCCACCACCATAACCACCACCTACTGCCACACTCCACTACCATAACCACCACCTGCAGCCATACTCCACCACAATAACACCAACTTGCTGCCACACTCCACCACTGTTACCACCACCTGCTGTCACACTCCACCACTATAACCACCACCTGCTGCCACACTCCACCACTATAACCACCACCTGCTGCCACACTCCACCACCATAACCACCACCTGCTGCCACACTCCACCACCATAACCACCACCTGCTGCCGCACTCCACAACCATAACCACCATCTTCTGCCACACTCAACCACCATAACCACCACCTGCTGCCACACTCCACCACTATAACAACCACCTGCTGCCACACTCCACCACCATAACCACCACCTGCTGCCACACTCCACAACCATAACCATCACCTTCTGCCACACTCCACCACAATAACCATCACTTTCTGCCACACTCCACCACCATAACCATCACCTTCTGCCACACTCCACCACCATAACCATCACTTTCTGCCACACTCCACCACCATAACCACCACCTGCTGCCACACTCCACCACCATAACCACCACCTGCTGCCACACACCACTACCATAACCACCACCTGCCGCTACACTCCACTACCATAACCACCACCTGCTGCCACACTCCACCACCACCACTACCACCACCTGCTGCCACACTTCACCACAATAAACACCACCTGCTGCCACATTCCACAACCACGACAGTAACCAGCCCCTCCTGCCACACTCCACCACCACCACGACCTGCTGCCACACTCCACCACCATAACCACCACCTGCTGCCACACTCCACCAACACCATCTGCTGCCCCACTCCACCATCATAACCACCACCTGCTGCCGCACTCCACCATGATAACCACCACCTGCTGCCACACTCCACCACCATAACCACCACCTGCTGCCACACTCCACCACCATAACCACCACTTGCTGCCACACTCCACCACCATAATCACCATCTGCTGCCACACTCCACCACTGTAACCACCACCTGCTGTCACACTCCACCACCATAACCACCACCTGCTGCCACACTCCAACACCTGCTGCCACACTCCACCACCATAACCACCACCTGCGGCCACACTCTGCCACCATAACCACCACCTGCTACCACACTCCACTACCATAAATACCACCTGCTTCCACACTCCACCACAACCACCTGCTGCCACACTCCACCACCATAACCACCACCTGCGGCCACACTCTGCCACCATAACCATCACCTGCTACCACACTCCACTACCATAACCACCACCTGCTTCCACACTCCACCACAACCACCTGCTGCCACACTCCACCACCATAACCACCACCTGCTTCCACACTCAACCTCCATAAACACCACCTGCTGCCACACTCGACCACCATAATCACCATCTGATGCCACACTCCACCGCTGTAACCACCACCTGCTGCTACACTCCACTACCATAACCACCACCTGTTGCCACTCTCCACCACCACCACCTCCACGACCTGCTGCCACACTCCACCACCATAACCACCACCTGCGGCCACACTCCACCACCATAACCACCACCTACTGCCACACTCCACCACCTGCTGCCACACTCCACCACCAAAACCACCACCTGCTGCCTCACTCCACCACCATAACCACCACCTGCTGCCGCACTCCACAACCATAACCACCATCTGCTGCCACACTCAACCACCATAACCACCACCTGCTGCCACACTCCATCACCATAACCATCACCTTCTGCCACACTCCACCACCATAACCATCACTTTCTGCCACACTCCACCACCATAACCACCACCTGCTGCCACACTCCACTACCATAACCACCACCTGCCGCTACACTCCACTACCATAACCACCACCTGCTGCCACACTCCACCACTACCAGTACCACCACCTGCTGCCACACTCCACCACCATAAACACCACCTGCTGCCACATTCCACAACCACGACAGTAACCAGCCCCTCCTGCAACACACCACCACCACCACGACCTGCTGCCACACTCCACCACCATAACCACCACCTGCTGACACACTCCACCTCCAGCACCTCCATCACCTGCTGCCACACTCCATCACCATAACCACCACTTGCTGCCACTCTCCACCACCATAACCACCACCTGCTGCCACACTCCATCACCATAACCATCACCTTCTGCCACACTCCACCACCATAACCATCACTTTCTGCCACACTCCACCACCATAACCACCACCTGCTGCCACACTCCACCACCATAACCACCACCTGCTGCCACACTCCACTACCATAACCACCACCTGCCGCTACACTCCACTACCATAACCACCACCTGCTGCCACACTCCACCACTACCAGTACCACCACCTGCTGCCACACTCCACCACCATAAACACCACCTGCTGCCACATTCCACAACCGCGACAGTAACCAGCCCCTCCTGCCACACTCCACCACCACCACCTCCACGACCTGCTGCCACACTCCACCACCATAACCACCACCTGCTGACACACTCCACCTCCAGCACCTCCATCACCTGCTGCCACACTCCATCACCATAACCACCACCTGCTGCCACTCTCCACCACCACCATCTGCTGCCCCACTCCACCATCATAACCACCACCTGCTGCCGCACTCCACCATGATAACCACCACCTGCTGCCACACTCCACCACCATAACCACCACCTGCTGCCACACTCCACCACCATAACCACCACTTACTGCCACACTCCACCACCATAATCACCATCTGCTGCCACACTCCACCAATGTAACCACCACCTGCTGTCACACTCCACCACCATAACCGCCACCTGCTGCCACACTCCACCACCATAACCACCACCTGCGGCCACACTCTGCCACCATAACCACCACCTGCTACCACACTCAACTACCATAACCACCACCTGCTTCCACACTCCACCACAACCACTTGCTGCCACACTCCACCACCATAACCACCACCTGCGGCCACACTCCACCACCACCACCTGCTGCCACACTCCACCACCATAACCACCACCTGCTTCCACACTCCACCTCCATAAACACCACCTGCTGCCACACTCGACCACCATAGCCACCACTTGCAGCCGCACTCCACCACCATAACCACCACCTGCTGCCACACTCCACCACCATAACCACCACCTGCTGCCACACTCCACCACCATAACCACCACCTGATGCCACACTCCACCACGATAACCACCACCTGGTGCCTCACTCCACCACCATAGCCACCACCTGATGCCATACCCCTCCACCATAACCACCACATGCTGCCACACTCCACCACGATAACCCCCACCTGCTGACACACTCCACCTCCAGCACCTCCATCACCTGCTGCCACACTCCATCACCATAACCACCACCTACTGCCACACTCCACCACCACCATCTGCTGCCCCAATCCACCATGATAACCACCACCTGCTGCCGCACTCCACCATGATAACCACCACCTGCTGCCACACTCCACCACCATAACCACCACCTGCTGCCACACTCCACCACCATAACCACCACTTGCTGCCACACTCCACCACCATAATCACCATCTGCTGCCACACTCCACCAATGTGACCACCACCTGCTGTCACACTCCACCACCATAACCGCCACCTGCTGCCACACTCCAACACCTGCTGCCACACTCCACCACCATAACCACCACCTGTGGCCACACTCTGCCACCATAACCACCACCTGCTACCACACTCCACTACCATAACCACCACCTGCTTCCACACTCCACCACAACCACCTGCTGCCCCACTCCACCACCATAACCACCACCTGCGGCCACACTCCACCACCACCACCTGCTGCCACACTCCACCACCATAACCACCACCTGCTTCCACACTCCACCTCCATAAACACCACCTGCTGCCACACTCGACCACCATAGCCACTACTTGCAGCCACACTCCACCACCATAAGCACCACCTGCTGCCACACTCCACCACCATAACCACCACCTGCTGCCACACTCAACCACCGTAACCACCACCTGCTGCCACACTCCACCACGATAACCACCACCTGGTGCCTCTCTCCACCACCATAGCCACCACCTGATGCAATACCCCACCACCATAACCACCACATGCTGCAACACTTCACCACGATAACCACCAACTGCTGTAACACTCCACCACCATAACCGCCACCTGGTGCCACACTCCACCACCATAACCACCACCTGCTGCCATACCCCACCACCATAACCATCATCTGCTGCTAAACTCCACCACCATAACCACCACCTGCTGCCACACTCCACCACCACCACCTGCTGCCACACTCCATCATCACCACCACCACCACCTGCTGCCACACTCCACCACCATAACCACCACCTGCTGCCTCACTCCACCACCATAACCACCACCTGCTGCCACACTCCACCACCATAACCAACACCTGCTGCCACACTCCACCACTATAAACACCACCTGCTGCCACATTCCACCACCAAAACCACCTCTTGCGGCCACACTCCACCACCATAACAACCACCTGCTGCCACACTCCATCACCATAACCACCACATGCTGCTAAACTCCACCACCAAAACCACCACCTGCTGCCACACTCCACTACCACCACCTGCTCCCACACTCCTCTACCATAACCACAACATGCTGCCACACTCCACCACCACCAACACCTGCTACCCCACTCCACCACCACCACCACCTGCTACCCCACTCCACCACCTGCTGCCATGCTCCACCCCAATAACCACTACCTGCTGCCACACTCCACCACATTAACCACCACCTGCTGCCACACTCCACCACCATAATCACCACCTGCTGCCCTACTCCACCACTGTAACCACCACATGCTGCTACACTCCACCACCATAACCACCACCTGCGGTCACACTCCAACACCATAACCACCACCTGCTGCCACATTCCACCACCAAAATCACCAACTGTTTCACACTCCACCACCATAACCACCACCTGCGGCCACACTCCACCACCTGCTGCCCCACTCCACCATCATAACCACCACCTGCTGCGACTCTCTACCACCATAGCCACCACTTGCAGCCACACTCCACCACCATAACCACCACCTGCTGGCACACTCCACCACCATAGCCACCACTTGCAGCCACACTCCACCACCATAACCACCACCTGCTGCCACACTCCACCACCATAGCCACCACTTGCAGCCACACTCCACCACCATAACCACCACCTGCTGAAACACTCCACCACCATAGCCACCACATGCAGCCACACTCCACCACCATAACCACCACCTGCTGCCACACTCCACCACCATAACCACCACCTGCTGCCACACTCCACCACCATAACGACCACCAGCTGCCACACTCCACCACCATAACCACCACCTCCTGCCACACTCCACCACCATAATCACCACCTGGTGTCACACTCCACCACTGTAACCACCACCTGCTGCCACACTCCACCACCATAACCACCACCTGCTGCCACACTCCACCACCATAATCACCACCTGCTGCCACACTCCACTACCACCACCTGCTGCCACACTCCATCACCACCACCACCACCACCTGCTGCCACACTCCACCATCATAACCACCACCTGCTGCCACACTCCACCACCATAATCACCACCTGCTGCCACACTCCACCACTGTAACCACCACCTTCTTCCCCACTCCACCACCATAACCACCACCTGCTGCCATACTCCACCACAATAACCACCACCTGCTGCCACACTCCACCACATTAACCACCACCTGCTGCCACACTCCGCCACCATAACCACTACCTGTGCCCTCACTCCACCACCATAACTACCACCTGCTGCCACACTTCACCACCATAACCACTACCTGTGCCCTCACTCCACCACCATAACCACCACCTGCTGCCACACTCCACCACCATAACCAAAACCTGCTGCCACACTCCACCACCACAGCCACCACCTGCAGCCACTCTCCACCACCATAACCACCACCTGCTCCCGCACTTCACCACCATAACCACCATCTTCTGCCACACACAACCACCATAACCACCACCTGCGGCCACTCTCCACCACCATAACCACCACCTGCTGCCACACTCCATCACCATAACCACCACATGCTGCCAAACTCCTCCACCAAAACCACCACCTGCTGCCACACTCCATCACCACCACCACCATCACCACCACCTGCTGCCACACTCCACCACCATAACCACCACCTGCTGCCACACTCCACCACCACCACCACACTCCACCACCACCACCTGCTGCCACACTCCATCACCATAACCACCACATGCTGCCAAACTCCACCACCAAAACCACCACCTGCTGCCACACTCCACCACCACCACCACCTACTCCCACACTCCACTACCATAACAACAACCTGCTGCCACTCTCCACCACCACCACCAACTGCTACCCCACTCCACCACCACCACCACCTGCTGCTCCACTCCACCACCTGCTGCAATACTCCACCACAATAACCACCACCTTCTGCCACACTCCACCACATTAACCTCCACCTGCTGCTACTCTCCACCACCATAATCACCACCTGCTGCCACACTCCACTACTGTAACCACCACCTGCTGCCACACTCCATCAATATAACCACCACCTGCTGCCACACTCCACCACCATAATCACCACCTGCTGCCACACTCCACCACCACCACATGCTGCCACACTCCAGCAGCACCACCACTATCCGCTACCACACTCCACCTCCATAACCACCACCTGCTGCCATACTCCACCACAATAACCACCACCTGCTGCCACACTCCACCACCTGCTGCCACACTCTACCCCCATAACCACCACCTGCGGTCACACTCCACCACCATAATCACCACCTGCTGCCACACTCCACTACCATAACCACCACCTGCTGCCACACTCCACCTCCACCATTCCACCATCATAACCACAACCTGCTGCCGCACTCCACCATGATAACCACCACCTGCTGCCACATTCCACCACCTGCTGCCATTCACCACTACCATAACAACCACCTGCGGCAACACTCCACCACCATAACCACCACCTGCTGCCACACTCCACCACCATAACCACCACCTGCTGCTACACTCCACCACCATAACCACCACCTGCTGCATACTCCACCATAACCACCACCTACTGCCACACTCCACCACCATAGCCACCTCTTGCAGCCACACTCCTCCACCATAACCACCACCTGCTGCCACACTCCACCACCATATCCACCACTTGCAGCCACACTCCACCACCATAACCACCACCTGCTGCAACATTCCACCACCATAACCACCACCTGCTGCCACACTCCACCACCATAACCACCACCTGCTGCCACACCCCACCACCATAACCACCAACTGCTGCCACACCCCACCACCATAACCACCACCTGTTGCCACACTCCACCACCATAACCACCACCTGCTGCCACACTCCACCACCATAATCACCACCTGCTGTCACACTCCACCACTGTAACCACCCCCTGCTGCCACACTCCACCACCATAACCACCACCTGCTGCCACACTCCACCACCATAATCACCACCTGCTGCCACACTCCACCACCACCACCTGCTGCCACACTCCATCACCACCACCACCACCACCACCTGCTGCCACACTCCACCACCTTAACCACCACCTGCTGCCACACTCCACCACCATAATCACCACCTGCTGCCACACTCCACCACTGTAACCACCACCTTCTGCCCCACTCCACCACCATAACCACCACCTGCTGCCATACTCCACCACAAAAACCACCACCTGCTGCCACACTCCACCACATTAACCACCACCTGCTGCCACACTCCATCACCATAACCACCACATGCTGCCAAACTCCACCACCAAAATCACCACCTGCTGCCACACTCCATCACCACCACCACCACCACCTGCTGCAACACTCCACCACCATAACCACCACCTGCTGCCACATTCCACCACCACCACTTGCTGCCACACTCCACCACCACCACCACCACCACCTACTCCCACACTCCACCACCATAACCACTACCTGCGCCCTCACTCCACCACCATAACTACCACCTGCTGCCACACTCCACCACCATAACCAAAACCTGCTGCCACACTCCACGACCATAGCCACCACCTGCAGCCACTCTTCACCACCATAACCACCACCTGCTGCCGCACTTCACCACCATAACCACCATCTGCTGCCACACTCAACCACCATAACCACCACCTGCGGCCACACTCCACCACCATAACCACTACCTGCTGCCACACTCCATCACCATAACCACCACATGCTGCCAAACTCCACCACCAAAACCACCACCTGCTGCCACACTCCATCACCACCACCACCACCACCACCACCACCTGCTGCAACACTCCACCACCATAACCACCACCTGCTGCCACATTCCACCACCACCACTTGCTGCCACACTCCACCACCACCACCACTATCCGCTACCACACTCCACCACCATAACCACCACCTGCTGCCCACTCCACAACCATAACCACCACCTGCTGCTATACTCCACCACAGTAACCACCACCTTCTGCCACACTCCACCAGCTGCTTCCACACTCCACCACCTGCTGCCACACTCCATCACCATAACCACCACCTGCGGTCACACTCCACCACCATAACCACCACCTGCTGCCACACTCCACTACCATAACCACCACCTGCTGCCACACTCCACCTCCACCACTCCACCATGATAACCACAACCTGCTGCCGCACTCCACCATGATAACCACCTCCTGCTGCCACATTCCACCACCTAGACCACCACCTGTTTCACACTCCACCACTATAACCACCACCTGCGGCCACACTCCACCACTATAACCAGCACCTGCTGACACACTCCACCACCACCACCTCCACCACCTGCTGCCACACTCCCTCACCATAACCACCACCTGCTGCCCCACTCCACCATCATAACCACCACCTGCCGCCGCACTCCACCATGATGACCACCACCTGCTGCCACATTCCACCACCACCTGCGGCCACACTCCACTACCATAACCACTACCTGCGGCAACACTCCACCATAACCACCACCTGCTGCCACACTCCACCTCCATAACCACCACCTGCTGCCACACTCAACCATCATAATCACCACTTGCTTCCACACTCCACCATTGTAACCACCACCTGCTGTCACACTCCACCACCTGCTGCCACATTCCACCACCTGCTGCTACACTCCACCACCATAACCACCACCTGCTGCAACACCCCACCACCATAACCACCACCTGCTGCCACACCCCACCACCATAACCACCTCCTGCTGCCACACTCCACCACCATAACCACCACCTGCTGCCATACTCCACCACAATAACCACCACCTGCTGCCACACTCCACCACCACCACCTGCTGCCACACTCCACCACCACCACCTGCTGCCACACTCCACCACCACCACCTGCTGCCACACTCCATCACCACCACCACCACCACCTGCTGCCACACTCCACCACCATAAACACCACCTGCTGCCACTCTCCACCACCATAATCACCACCTGCTGCCACACTCCACCACCATAACCACCACCTGCTGCCATACTCCACCACAATAACCACCACCTGCTGCCACACTCCACCACTATAAACACCACCTGCTGCCACACTCCACCACCATAATCACCACCTGCTGCCACACTCCACCACCATAACCACCACCTGCTGCCACACTCCACTACCATAACCACCACCTGCTGCCACACTCCACCTCCTCCACTTCACCATCATAACCACAACCTGCTGCCGCACTCCACCATGATAACCACCACCTGCTTCCACATTCCACCACCAAGTCCACTACCTGTTTCACACTCCACCACCATAACCACCACCTGCGGCCACACTCCTCCACTATAACCAGCACCTGCTGACACACTCCACCTCCACCACCTCCACCACCTGCTGCCACACTTTATCACCATAACCACCACCTGCTGCCCCACTCCACCATCATAACCATCACCTGCTCCTGCACTCCACCATGATAACCACCACCTGCTGCCACATTCCACCACCTGCTGCCATACATCACTACCATAACCACCACCTGCGGCAACACTCCACCACCATAACCACCACCTGCTGCCACACTCAACCACCATAATCACCACCTGCTTCCACACTCCACCATTGTAACCACCACCTGCTGTCACACTCCACCACCTGCTGCCACATTCCACCACCTGCTGCTACACTCCACCACCATAACCACCACCTGCTGCCATACTCCAACACCATAACCACCACCTGCTGCCACACTCCACCACCATAGCCACCACTTGCAGCCACACTCCACCACCATAACCACCACCTGCTGCCACACTCCACCACCATAACCACCACCTGCTGCCACACTCCACCACCATAACCACCACCAGCTGCCACACTCCACGTCCATAACCACCACCTGCTGCCACACCCCACCACCATAACCACCACCTGCTGCCACACCCCACCACCATAACCACCACCTGCTGCCACACTCCACCACCATAACCACCACCTGCTGCCACACCCCACCACCATAACCACCACCTGCTGCCACACCCCACCACCATTACCACCACCTGCTGCCACACTCCATCACCATAACCACCACTTGCTGCCACACCCCACCACCATAACCACCACCTGCTGCCACACTCCACCACCATAACCACCACCTGCTGCCACATCCCACCACCATAACCATCACCTGCTGCCACACCCCACCAACATAACCACCACCTGCTGCTAAACTCCACTACCATAACCACCACCTGCTGCCACACTCCACCACCATAACCACCACATGCTGCCAAACTCCACCACCATATTCACCACCTGCTGCCACACTCCACCACCACCACATGCTGCCACACTCCACCACCACCACCATCCGCTACCACACTCCACCACCATAACCACTACCTGCTGCCCACTCCACCACCATAACCACCACCTGCTGTCATACTCCACCACAATAACCACCACCTGCTGCCACACTCCACCACATTAACCACCACCTGCTGCCAAACTCCACCACCATAACCACTACCTGCGCCCTCACTCCACCACCATAACTACCACCTGCTGCCACACTCCACCACCATAACCACTACCTGCGCCCTCACTCCACCACCATAGCCACCACCTGCAGCCACTCTCCACCACCTGCTGCCTCAGTCCACCATCATAACCACCACCTGCTGCCGCACTTCACCACCATAACCACCATCTGCTGCCACACTCAACCAATAAACCACCACCTGTTTCACAATCCACCACCATAACCACCACCTGCGGCCACACTCTACCACTATAACCAGCACCTGCTGACACACTCCACCTCCACCACTCCACCATCATAACCACAACCTGCTGCCTCACTCCACATTGATAACCACCACCTGCTGCCACATTCCACCACCACAACCACCACCTGTTTCACACTCCACCACCATAACCACCACCTGCTGCCACATTCCACCACCACAACCACCACCTGTTTCACACTCCACCACCATAACCACCACCTGCTGCCACACTCCACCACCTGCTGCCCCACTCCATCATCATAACCACCACCTGCTGCCGCACTCCACCATGATAACCACCACCTGCTGCCACATTCCACCACCTGCTGCCATACACCACTACCATAACCACCACCTGCGGCAACACTCCACCACCATAACCACCACCTGCTGCCACACTCCACCACCATAACCACCACCTGCTGCCACACTCAACCACCATAATCACCACCTGCTTCCACACTCCACCATTGTAACCACCACCTGCTGTCACACTCCACCACCTGCTGCCACATTCCACCACCTGCTGCCACACTCCACCACCATAACCACCACCTGCTGCCATACTCCACCATCATAACCACCACCTGGTGCCACACTCCACCACCATAGCCACCACTTGCAGCCACACTCCTCCACCATAACCACCACCTGTTGCCACACTCCACCACCATAGCCACCACTTGCAGCCACACTCCACCACCATAACCACCACCTGCTGCCACACTCCACCACCATAATCACCACTTGCTGCCACACTCCACCACCATAACCACCACCAGCTGCCACACTCCACCACCATAACCACCACCTGCTGCCACACCCCACCACTATAACCACCACCTGCTGCCACACCCCACCACCATAACCACCACCTGCTATTAATCTCCACCACCATAACCACCACCTGCTGCCACCCTCCACCACCATAACCACCACATGCTGCCAAACTCCACCACCAAAACCACCACCTGCTGCCACACTCCATCACCACCACCACCACCACCTGCTGCCACACTCCACCACCATAACCACCACCTGCTGCCACACTCCACCACCATAATCACCACCTGCTGCCACACTCCACCAATGTAACCACCACCTGCTGCCACACTCCACCACCATGTTCACCACCTGCTGCCACATTCCACCACCAAAACCACCACCTGTTTCACACTCCACCACCATAACCACCACCTGCTGCCACACTCCACCACCTGCTGCCCCACTCCACCATCATAACCCCCACCTGCTGCCGCACTCAACCGTGATAACCACCACCTGCTGCCACATTCCACCACCTTCTTCCATACACCACTACCATAACCACCACCTGCGGCAACACTCCACCACCATAACCAAAACCTGCTGCCACACTCCACCACCATAACCACCACCTGCTGCCACACTCAACCACCATAATCACCACCTGCTTCCACACTCCACCATTGTAACCACCACCTGCTGTCACACTCCACCACCTGCTGCCACATTCCACCACCTGCTGCCAACCTCCACCACCATAACTACCACCTGCTGCCATACTCCACCATCATAACCACCACCTGCTGCCACACTCCACCACCATAGCCACCACTTGCAGACACACTCCTCCACCATAACCACCACCTGTTGCCACACTCCACCACCATAGCCACCACTTGCAGCCACCCTCCACCACCATAACCACCACCTGCTGCCACACTCCACCACCATAACCACCACCTGCTGCCACACTCCACCACCATAACCACCACCAGCTGCCACACTCCACCACCATAACCACCACCTGCTGCCACACCCCACCACCATAACCACCACCTGCTGCCACACCCCACCACCATAACCACCACCTGCTGCTAATCTCCACCACCATAACCACCACCTGCTGCCACCCTCCACCACCATAACCACCACATGCTGCCAAACTCCACCACCAAAACCACCACCTGCTGCCACACTCCACCACCACCACAACACCCACCTGCTGCCACACTCCACCACCATAACCACCACCTGCTGCCACACTCCACCACCATAATCACCACCTGCTGCCACACTCCACCACTTTAACCACCACCTGCTGCCACACTCCACCACCATAACCACCACCTGCTGCCACACTCCACCACCATGTTCACCACCTGCTGCCAGACTCCACCACCACCACATGCTGCCACACTCCACCACCACCACCATCCGCTACCACACTCCACCACCATAACCACCACCTGCTGCCCACTCCACCACCATAACCACCAACTGCTGCCATACTCCACCACAATAACCACCACCTGCTGCCACACTCCACCACATTAACCACCACCTGCTGCCCCACTCCACCACCATAACCACTACCTGCGCCCTCACTCCACCACCATAACTACCACCTGCTGCCACACTCTACCACCATAACCAAAACCTGTTGCCACACTCCACCACTATAGCCACCACCTGCTGCCACACTCAATTTATTTAACCACTACATGCTGCAACACTCTACAACCATAACCACCACCTGCTGCAAAACCCCACCACCATAACCACCACCTTCTGCTAAACTCCACCACCATACCCACCACCTACTGCCACACTCCACCACCGTAACCACCACATGCTGCCTAACTCCACAACCAAAACCACCACCTGCTGCAACACTCCATCACCACCACCACCACCACCTGCTGCCACACTTCACCACCATAACCACCACCTGCTGCCACACTACACCACCACCACCTGCTGCCACACGCCACCACAACCACCACCACCTGCTACCACACTCCACCACCATAACCACAACCTGCTGCCACACCCCACCACCACCACCACCTGCTGCCCCACTCCACGACCATAACCACCACCTGCTCCCATACTCCACCACAATAACCACCACCTGCTGCCACACTCCACCACGTTAACCACCACCTGATGCTACACTCCACCACCATAACCACCACCTGCTGCCACACTCCACCACCACAACCACCACCTGCTGCCTCACTCCACCACAATAACCACCACCTGCTGCCACACTCCACCACCATAACCACCACCTGCTGCCACACTCCACCACCACAACCACCACCTGCTGCCACACTCCACCACCATAACCACCACCTGCTGCCACACTCCACCACCATAACCACCACCTGCTGCCACACTGCACCACCATAACCACCACCTGCTGCCACATTCCACCACCTGCTGCCACACTCAACCACCATAACCACCACCTGCGGCCACACTCCACCACCATAACCACCACCTGCTGCCACACTCCAACACCTGCTGCCACACTCCACCACCATAACCACCGCCTGGTGCCACACTCCACCACCATAATCACCACCTGCTGCCACTCTCCACCACCATTACCACCACCTGCTGCCACACTCCACCACCATAATCACCACCTGCTGCAACACTCCACCACCACCACATGCTGCCACACTCCACCACCACCACCTGCTAACACACACCACCACCATCCCCACAACCTGCTGCCACACTCCACCAGCATAACCAACACCTGCTGCCACACTCAACCACCATAGCCACCACCTGCTGCCCCACTCCCCCACCATAACCACCACCTGCTCCTAAACTCCACCACCATAACCACCACCTGCTGCTTCACTCCACCACCATAACCACCACCTGCTGCCACATTCCACCACCTGCTGCCACACTCGACCACCATAACCACCACCTGCGGCCACACTCCACCACCATAACCACCACCTGCTGCCACACTCCACTACCATAACCACCACCTGCAGCCTTACTCCACCACTATAACACCCACTTGCTGCCACACTCGACCACCATAACCATCACCTGCTGCCACACTCCACCACCAAAACTACCACCTGCTGCCACACTCCACCACCATAAACACCACCTGCTGCCAGACTCGACCACCATAGCCACCACTTGCAGCCACACTCCCTCACCATAACCACCACCTGCTGCCACACTCCACCACCATAACCACCACCTGCTGCCACACTCCACCACCATAACCACCACCTGCTGCCACACTCCACCACCATAACCACCACCTGCTGCCACACTCCACCACCATAACCACCACCTGCTGTCACACTTCTCCACCATTGCCACCACTTGCAGCCACACTCCACCACCATAACCACCACCTGCTGCCACACTCCAACACCATAACCATCACCTGCTGCCACACCCCACCACCATAACCACCACCTGCTGCTAAACTCCACCACCATAACCACCACCTGATGCCACACTCCAACACCACCACCTGCTGCCCCACTCCACCACCATAACCACCATCTGCTGCCATACTCCACCACAATAACCACCACCTGCTGCCACACTCCACCACGTTAACCACCACCTGCTGCCACACTCCACCACCACCACCTGCTGTCACACGCCACCACCACCACCACCTGCTACCACACTCCACCACCATAACCAAAACCTGCTGCCACACTCCACCACCATAACCACCACCTGCTGCCACACTCCACCACCACCACCTGCTGCCCCACTCCACCACCATAACCACCACCTGCTGCCATACTCCACCACAATAACCACCACCTGCTGCCACACTACACCACGTTAACCACCACCTGCTGCCACACTCCACCACCACCACCTGCTGTCACACGCCACCACCACCACCACCTGCTACCACACTCCACCACCATAACCACAACCTGCTTCCACACTCCACCACCATAACCACCACCTGCTGCCATACTCCACCACAATAACCACCACCTGCTGCCACACTCCACCACGTTAACCACCACCTAATGCCACACTCCACCACCATAACCAACACCTGCTGCCACACTCCACCACCATAACTACAACCTGCTGCCACACTCCACCACCAAAACCACCACCTGCTGCCTCAATCCACCAACATAACCACCACCTGCTGCCACACTCCATTACCATAACCACCACCTGCTGCCACACTCCACCACCATAACCACCACCTGCTGCCACACTCCACCACCATAACCACCACCTGCTGCCATACTCCACCACCATTACCACCACCTGCTGCCACACTCCACCACTATAAACACCACCTGCTGCCACACTCCACCACCAAAACCACCACCTGCCGCCACACTCCACCACCATAACCACCACCTGCTGCCGCACTCCACAATGATAACCACCACCTGCTGCCACATTCCACCACAAAAACCACCACCTGCTGCCACACTCCACCACCATAACCACCACCTGCTTCCACACTCCACCACCGTAACCACCACCTGCTGCCACACTCCACCACCATAACCACCACCTGCTGCCACACTCCACCACCACCACCTGCTGCCACACTCCACCACCATAACCACCACCTGCTGCCATACTCCACCACCTGCTGCCATACTCCACCACCATGAACCACCACCTACTGCCACACTCGACCACCATAGCCACCACTTGCAGCCACACTCCACTACCATAACCACCACCTGCTGCTAAACTCCACCACCATGACCACCACATGCTGCCACACTCCACCACCATAACCACCACATGCTGCCAAACTCCACCACCAAAACCACTACCTGCTGCCACACTCCATCACTACCACCACCACCTCCTGCTGCCACACTCCACCACCATAACCACCACCTGCTGCTACACTCCACCACCACCACCTGCTGCCACACACCAACACCACCACCACCGCCTGCTACCACACTCCACCACCATAACCACAACCTGCTGCCACACTCAACCACCATAACCAACACTTGCTGCCACACTCCACCACCACCACCCCCTGCGGCCCACTCCACCACCATAACCACCACCTGCTGCTAAACACCACCACCATAACCACCACATGCTGCCACACTCCACGACCATAACCACCACATGCTGCCAAACTCCACCACCAAAACTTCCACCTGCTACCACACTCCACCACCATAACCACCACCTGTTGACGCACTCCACCACCATAACCACCATCTGCTGCCACACTCAACCACCATAACCACCACCTGCTGCCACACTCCACCACCATAACCACCACCTGCTGCCACACTCCACCACCATAACCACCACCTGCTGCCACACTCCACCACCATAACCACCACCTGCTGCCACACTCCACCACCAAAACCACCACCTGCTGCCACACTCCATCACCATTACCACCACCTGCTGCCACACTCCACCACAATAAACATCACCTGCTGCCACACTCCACCACCAAAACCACCACCTGCCGCCACACTCCACCACCATAACCACCACCTGCTGCCGCACTCCACAATGATAACCACCACCTGCTGCCACATTCCACCACAAAAACCACCACCTGTTTCACACTCCACCACCATAACCACCACTTGCTGCTACACTCCACCACCATAACCACCACCTGCTTCCACACTCCACCACCATAATTACCACTTGCTGCCACACTCCACCACCGTAACCACCACCTGCTGCCACACTCCACCACCATAACCACCACCTGCTGCCACACTCCACCACCATGAACCACCACCTACTGCCACACTGGACCACCATAGCCACCACTTGCAGCCACACTCCACTACCATAACACCACCTGCTGCTAAACTCCACCACCATGACCACCACCTGCTGCCACACTCCACCACCATAACCACCACATGCTGCCAAACTCCACCACCAAAACCACTACCTGCTGCCACACTCCATCACTACCACCACCACCTCCTGCTGCCACACTCCACCACCATAAACACCACCTGCTGCTACACTCCACCACCACCACCTGCTGCCACACACCAACACCACCACCACCGCCTGCTACCACACTCCACCACCATAACCACAACCTGCTGCCACACTCAACCACCATAACCAACACTTGCTGCCACACTCCACCACCACCACCACCTGCTGCCCCACTCCACCACCATAACCACCACCTGCTGCTAAACTCCACCACCACAACCACCACATGCTGCCACACTCCACCACCATAATCACCACATGCTGCCAAACTCCACCACCAAAACTTCCACCTGCTACCACACTCCACCACCATAACCACCACCTGTTGCCGCACTCCACCACCATAACTACCATCTGCTGCCACACTCAACCACCATAACCACCACCTGCTGCCGCACTCAACCATCATAACCACCACCTGCTGCCACACTCCACCAGCATAACCACCACCTGCTGCCACACTCCCCTAGTATAAACACCACCTGCTGCCACACTCCACCACCAAAACCATCACCTGCGGCCACACTCCACCACCATAACCACCACCTGCTGCCACACTCCACCACTATAACCACCACCTGCTGCAACACTTCACCACTATAACCACCACCTGCTTCCACACTCCACCACCTGCTGCCACACTCCACCACAATAAAAACCACCTGCTTCCACACTCTACCACCTGGTGCCACACTCCACCACCATAACTACCACCTGCTGCCACACTCCACCACCATAACCACCACCTGCAGCCATACTCCACCACTATAACCACCACCTGCTGCCACACTCCACCACCAAAACCACCACCTGCTGCCTCACTCCACCACCATAACCACCACCTGCTACCACACTCCACCACCATAACCACCACCTGCTGCCACACTCCACCACCATAACCACCACCTGCTGCCACACTCCACCACCATAACCACCACCTGCTGCCACACTCCACCACCATAACCACCACCTGCTGCCACACTCCACCACCATAACCACCACCTGCTGCCACACTCCACCACTATAAACACCACCTGCTGCCACACTCCACCACCAAAACCACCACCTGCTGCCACACTCCACCACCATAACCACCACCTGATGCTGCACTCCACCATGATAACCACCACCTGCTGCCACATTCCACCACCAAAACCACCACCTGTTTCACACTCCACAACCATAACCACCACTTGCTGCCACACTCCACCACCATAACCACCACCTGCTTCCACACTCCACCACCATAATTACCACTTGCTGCCACACTCCACCACCGTAACCACCACCTGCTGCCACACTCCACCACCATAACCACCACCTGCTCCACACTCCACCACCACCACCTGCTGCCACACTCCACCACCATAACCACCACCTGCTGCCACACTCCACCACCATAACCACCACCTGCTGCCACACTCCACCACCACCACCTGCTGCCAAACTCCACCACCATAACCACCACCTGCTGCTAAACTCCACCACAATAACCACCACCTGCTGCCACACTCCACCACCATAACCACCACCTGCTGCCACACTCCACCACCATAACCACCACCTGCTGCTAAACTCCACCACCATAACCACCACCTGCTGCCACACTCCACCACCATAACCACCACCTGCTGCTAAACTCCACCACCATAACCACCACCTACTGCCACACTCCCCCACCATAACCACCACATGCTGCCACACTCCACTACCGTAACCACCACCTGCTGCTAAACTCCACCACCATAACCACCACCTACTGCAACACTCCCCCACCAAAACCACTACCTGCTGCCACACTCCACACTACCACCACCACCTCCTGCTGCCACACTCCACCACCATAACTACCACCTGCTGCTACACTCCACCACCACCACCTGCTGCCACACACCAACACCACCACCACCACCTGCTACCACACTCCACCACCATAACCACAACCTGCTGCCACACTCCACCACCATAACCACCACCTGCTGCTACACTCCACAACCACCACCTGCTGCTAAACTCCACCACCATAACCACCACATGCTACCACACTCCACCACCATAACCACCACATGCTGCCAAACTCCACCATCAAAACTACCACCTGCTACCACACTTCACCACCATAATCACCACCTGTTGCCGCACTCCACCACTTTAACCACCATCTGCTGCCACACTCAACCACCATAACCACCACCTGCTGCCGCACTCCACCACCATAACCACCATCTGCTGCCACACTCAACCATCGTAACCACCACCTGCTGCCACACTCCACCACTATAACCACCAATTGCTGCCACACTCCACCACTATAACCACCACCTGTGCCACACTCCCCTAGTATAAACACCAACTGCTGCCACACTCCTTCACCAACACCACCACCTGCTTCCACACACCACCACCATAACCACCACCTGCTGCCACACTCCACCACCATAACCACCACCTGCTGCAACACTTGACCACCATAACCACCACCTGCTTCCACACTCCACCACCTGCTGCCACACTCCACCACAATAAAAACCACCTGCTTCCACACTCCACCACCTGCTGCCACACTCCACCACCATAACCACCACCTGCTGCCACACTCCACCACCATAACCACCACCTGCTGCCACACTCCACCACAATAACCACCACCTGCTGGCACACTCCACTACCATAACCACCGCATGCTGCCACACTCCACCACCACCACCATCCGCTACAACACTCCACCACCATAACCACCACCTGCTGTCACACTCCATCTCATTAACCACCACCTGCTGCCACACTTCACCACCATAACCACTACCTGCGCCCTCACTCCACCACCATAACTACCACCTGCTGCCACACTCCACCAACATAACCAAAACCTGCTGCCACACTCCACCACCATAGCACCACCTGC